>NC_067482.1:99180503-99390503 GCF_947179515.1 Apodemus sylvaticus | reverse complement strand
CCTAGAGAAAAAAGATAGTTCTAAGCAGAAAAATCTGAAAACTTCTAAGATGAGAGTTAGTAGTATGTAGGCACTGAAGTGGAGCTTACTGTCATACACAAAGGGAACAATACACGTACTAATTTATCCAGGAAATATTTATTGGGCACAGATTATGACAACCACTTTTCTAGGCACCTAACTGTACCAATGAGCAAACACAATCTGTTCCTGGGAGACCAGCATTCCAATGAGAAGAATTCAATGAACAAAAATTAGTAGTATGTTTTTTATATTATGCTTAATGATGTGCTAAATTATATAGCAATAATTAGTGTGTCAGAGAAACTTCAGGTTGCTTTGCTTAGAAACAACCTGAAGTTTCTCTGACACACTAGAGAAAGCCTAGTGTGACCTGTGAACTCTCTAACAAACCTCCTTGATCCTCCTGGGCAACAGGCCCCCTTTGTCTCTGCTCACCAAAGCAGGCTCCAGCCTGCCACAGCAGGTGGCAAACTGCTTTCCCCGTCCTGGAGGCAGGAGAACCACCCACCATCTCCATCTCCATCTCCACTCTGACTTTCAATCCCCCACCCATCACAGTGCAAGCAATGCCGATATAAACGTTTCCTTACAACTGAATGAACTATGTTCTGTGTCCGGCAAGTATTTGCTTTATAAATAAGAACCCACCTCCCATCTTCCCGACTCCCTCCTAGGGGTGATGCTCAACCCAAAGCCTGCCCCAGGGAGGGCAGCTTCAGACTCTGAAATCTGAACGAACGGGATAGTATTAGACCAAGAACCCTTCTGAGCACATTCCTGCAGGGGTGAGTCCCTGTCCCTAGCCCCAGGCCGACTGCCTCCTTTCCCATTCTTCATTTACTAAATTTCCAAAGCGGTTCATTGTTTCAAGGACCCCAGCACTACATAAAGTGTAGAAGAGACAATATATCAAGCAGACTTCACACCTGAAGCCCTACACACTTGAAGCTGACATTTGCTAAAGGTGTCTTTGCTTGCCCTGGCCGGAGAGAAGTTACTCTACAGATCTGAGCCATGGTCCACATGAGGTCATACAGGACAGGGCTGGTTTTAACAAGACTTGTAATTGATTTGCTAGGTCATTGATGAATGAACTTGGAACTGCACATCCCTTTACTCTACAGAGAGTGTATGATTACATCATGCGTGATGGAGAATTCTATCATTAAAGACGCAAGGCTGGGCTCATTACACAGCATCTTTAGTGCTAGGAACTCTGAAACTGTTTCCTTTTTTCAGGAGCACCATTTGCAGATGATGGACCTTAGATTTTCCTCCACCCAGGCCATAGAGGCTTTCAAATCTTTGTAATTAGAACACAAATGAAGTCTGGCTTGTCCAGTGGGGGAAAAATGAAGTCAGGATGGTCCTATAATTGGGGCCTGCATCCCTGGGTTAGGATAGTACTAAAGTTTGCATTTGAAACCAAGTCCCAGCTCTAGAAGGTGACATCTTAACTACTGTTTGTCAGCTTTGTGAAGGCTCCCATAGTTTCTTCAGAGTCATTAAAAAGTAAAAACCCATAATCATAACAAAAACTAAACACCACCTCTGTTTAGGGAGAGGAAATGGTCTTCAGGCTGCAGATGTGAGACAGGGAGAACAAAGTCACAGGGCACCAAGAAGTTAGCAATGGAAGAGGCCTTGCAGTGACACCAGGACAGCACAGCCTTCCTGATCCCCTGAGGTGCAGCAGGCAACATCAGTGAGGGCAGCAAGCGATGATCGTGAAGGGGAGACTGTCTTGAGACAGAAAAGACTTGGTTCCTAGTCAATAAGATTGTCAGTTTATATATGACACTAAACGCCCTGGTGCATATCAGGTGAACTCAAGGCCAAGCACACCCCTTTAAACACTGCCTGGGGCAAGGTCCTGAGAGGCTCTCCCTGCCTACTGCCTTCCAGCATGAGTTTTTTATGTGAACTTGAGGGACCTCCTGGTCCTGCACAGCCTGCACTGGACAGAGAGGGAAGAGACAGGGAAGCAGAGTGCCCACTCAACCCTATAACGTAAGAGATCAGTGGATGTGAGCTAGAAAAACTCCTAAAGAGCGTTCACAGTCGCCACACGTGCAGATCCAGCCAGGCTGAGCTGCAACACCTCATTTGACACACCAGGCTCTCACTGCGGCACCCTGCCAGCCTCTCGGATCCGGACAGCTACAAACTGCCTACATACAGGTCCATACAACTTTCACACCAGTATTTCCTGTGACTTCTTGCAAAAACACTTTCTACTTGATCAGTTGTACATCATAGACACTCTTGACCTAGGCAGATGCTCTCAGAAGGCTATGGGGTCAACAACTCTGGCTAATTCAGGTACATTTTAAGATTTCCAAAGGAGTGCTAAAACAGTAGTCAGTCACCCGTGGGCAAGTTTAAAGGCTGTCACTAGAAAATTCTGCTTTAAAAGCACACATCCTTTAAGCTTTGGCTTAACCCGGTTCTCCCTGCCCTACACTGACCAGGCACACTCGCTCTTCTGGAAGGTCCAGCTTTCCCGGTCAGGACTAGTGCTAACCAGGGACTGCTTAATAATAAGGCACCATGCAGGTGATATGTTACTAAAAATCTAGATATGTGTCTAAGCCTGAGACACATAAGAACAGCATAAATATCCTGGGCTGGGCCTGATGCAAGAAAATCTTCATTCCCTACCCAAGAAAGGCCAGGTCACCAAACTCAAGGGTGTCATGGTTGTCACAGGGTTTTGAGTGTTCAATTCAGGGCACACTCACATTTGTGTTACACACCTAAGTAAAACAAAAGATTTCCAAACTGATGATTTGGCTATCATTGTGCTGAGCTGCTGTAATATTCAGTGTCCTGCCTCTTCCCCCACTGACCTCAGGGCAGTGAAGGGTTTATCTCCATTTTTACGCATGCGTATTTATACACACCAGTTAAGATAAACTGCTATTCATGTAGCATAATTTGTGGTCCACAGAGGTGCTCTGGGTAGCACCTCTATTATATCCATCCCTCAGGAAAGACCACTTTTCGGAAGAGTCCAGATGATTTACACTTGCAGAGTCACATAGATGCACCGGCCTGTGGGCCAAGGTTGGCATGGCCTTCCTGCAGCAGGCACATTGGCAGCCCCTGGCCTTCAGACCTGCTGGGACTAACCCTGGCCTGATCCTTCCCATTTTCCGGAGTCACTGGTAAACATTTTGACAACTTCCAAATTTGTGAATGTTTTTAAAGGCTCACACTTTTAGGACACACATAAATTTCTCAGTCTGTCTGTGAATAGATGGATGTATATCTGATTCCTCCCAGTGATACCCTACTTGCCAGAGAAGGAAAACCCAGGGACAGAGGTGAGTGGGTGACAGATCGAGATGGCAGAGGGGAATCTAGCATTTATAAATCATGAGCGTGAGAGGCAGAGAAAAGCAGGCTCTGTTCGTGTAAGGCAGATGAGGTGAAACTGAAGAACTTAACTTTAACAAGACCTCCCCTTTCACTTATTTGCACCGATTCGTTAGTGCATTGACAGGCAAGGCTACAGGAAAATATGGTTACTACGCATCTCAAACATCAGCTTTAAATATCCCTGGGAGCTTTGCCCTGAGAGCATCAACCTGTACACTTTGCAGCATGACTTGACTCTCTGGAGGACACTGGACCATCTGGAAGCATTTTTGGTCTAATTCTTAGGCAGGCAAGCTGGACACCATGGCCAAGCAATGCTCAGGGTCTGTTTCTGCTGAGGTGCGGGTGATTTCAGCTTTTCTTAGTGTGGGCCAGCAGCAGTGTGCAGCCAGTTTGACTCCACCCTCTATCAAAGAGTCCATCTACTATCATCACCAAGGGGTTCCAGTATAGCATGCAGGTTCTTGGCCTATGGTAGAGCATGCAGGTTCTTGGCCTATGTTAGAGCATGCAGGTTCTTGGCCTATGGTAGAGCATGCAGATTCTTGGTCTATGGTAGAACATGCAGGTTCTTGGTCTATGGTAGAGCATGCAGGTTCTTGGCCTATGGTAGAACATGCAGATTCTTGGTCTATGGTTGAGCGTGCACATTCTTGGCCTATGTTAGAGCATGCAGGTTCTTGGTCTATGGTGGAGCGTGCAGGTTCTTGGCTTATGGTAGAGCATGCAGATTCTTGGTCTATGGTAGAGCATGCAGATTCTTGGTCTATGGTAGAGCGTGCACATTCTTGGCCTATGTTAGAGCATGCAGGTTCTTGGTCTATGGTAGAGCATGCAGGTTCTTGGCCTATGGTAGAACATGCAGGTTCTTGGCCTATGGTAGAGCATGCAGGTTCTTGGCCTATGGTAGAACATGCAGGTTCTTGGCTTATGGTAGAGCTTGCAGATTCTTGGTCTATGGTAGAGCGTGCACGTTCTTGGCCTATGTTAGAGCATCTGCTCTAACATAGATTCTTGGTCTATGGTAGAGCATGCAGGTTCTTGGCCTATGTTAGAGCATGCAGGTTCTTGGCCTATGGTAGAGCATGCAGATTCTTGGTCTATGGTAGAGCATGCAGGTTCCTGGCCTATGGTAGAACATGCAGGTTCTTGGCCTATGGTAGAGCATGCAGGTTCTTGGCCTATGGTAGAGCATGCAGATTCTTGGTCTATGGTAGAGCATGCAGGTTCTTGGTCTATGGTAGAGCATGCAGGTTCTTGGTCTATGGTAGAGCATGCAGGTTCTTGGTGTATGGTAGAGCGTGCACGTTCTTGGCCTATGGTAGAGCATGCACGTTCTTGGCCTATGGTAGAGCATGCAGGTTCTTGGTCTATGGTAGAGCATGCAGGTTCTTGGTCTATGGTAGAGCATGCAGGTTCTTGGTCTATGGTAGAGCATGCAGGTTCTTGGTCTATGGCCTCCCAAAGGGAAGAGTGATGCTTAGTGCGTGGCTGAGGCGGCCATCAGAGGAAGTCACTGTGTCCAGGGAGTGAGACCAAGTAACTGCAGGGTCAGACGAGAGTAATGTAAGCAGGAGCCGTCTCAGCTCTCTTCTGTTCCCATGTAGCCTCATCAGGACAAGCCACAAGCCCCAGAGGAACCTTCCTCTCTCCCCTCAAGGGCTCCTGAAGAGACCCTGTCCTAGAAGGCTAGGAAGATTGTAACCAGCACACTCAGCCCAGAAGCTCCACCCTCACCCCCCCCCCCAAACAGGTACCTGCGGGTTCACCATGACACACAGCCCGTCCCCCTGACAGGTTGCTCCTGAGGCAGAAGCTTTCATGTTGACTGTTTCCAGCTCTAACATTCTGTCAGGATGGTGTGGGCTCCGTGTGGGCTCACACGTCCTGACATGGCCTTACGCACCATCCATCTGCCCACCCCAAGAACCTGCATGCTCTACCATAGACCAAGAACCTGCATGCTCTACCATAGACCAAGAACCTGCATGTTCTACCATAGGCCAAGAACCTGCATGCTCTACCATAGCCCTCAGTCCTGTCACCCCAGGAAACAAAGACAATCTTTAATACTCTAACGAGTATTTAAAAATTGCAGCTGACTGCCATAGTAAATTCACAGCATGTTTTCAAGATAGGTAACATCTCAGAGACACACTCCTGAACAACAACAAAAAACAACAAAATATCTTTTTAGAAAAAATAAAAAGAAAAAGAAAAGAATTTCAGTTAAAAAAAAAACTCAGCTGCTCAGCTCTCAACTGTTACTTCTGCAGAAAGCACACACACACACACACACACACACACACACACACACACACACACACGGGATTCCTACATGGGCTACAAAGCCAGGCAGGAAGGGTGCTATGCTGAGTGGAGCACAGGCGGACTTTGTGAAACTTACACCTACAGTGGAGAACTCCAGTCACGGTGCTAAACCTTAAATCTCATTAAGTCCCTTCTAAGTATCAAAGGTGGCCCATCCTGCCGCTTCCTGAGTCCTGTCAAGTGCGGGTTACAGGAAATTGACAAAAGAGCTTCCATTAGCCTAGCCAAAATTCACATGGCTCTATTATTAAGACACTGCCTAGTTTGATCACCCTCTTAATCTATCAAAACTCCAAAAGGATAATCTTTTAAAAGCCTCCCCCCAACCCCCGCCTTTCCTACCCTCCCAACCCCCAAGTCCTTTTCTTTGTTGCTTAAATCAAGGTAAGTTGATTTTACAAAATTTGGAGGAGAGGCATGTTGGTAGCTGGGAGCTAACAAAAAACAAACACAGACTTTCTACCTAGAAACTGTCCTCTTTGATTCCAGACTGAATGTCACCGCTTTGTAAACAAAGAAGGTGATTAAAAAAAATGCTGCCTGTCTTTTTTCTTTCCTTTAACTCAGAGTCGCTCACAGTACCTGGCACTGAAAAAAAAAAAAACTGGCTCACCAGAAGAACTCAGAGGGATCACGTGCTCTTTGCTGGGTATTTTTTTTTTATAAGCCAAGGGCCATGGGAAGAAAAATAGGGCCTCTTGTCCAGGTGTCCCTGCTTGGCAAAGTAACGGGCACAGGCCGATGTGACGCGGAGGCAGAGGATGTTAATGGACTCTGACTCCTGGCAGACATACTGCTAGGCAGGATCCAGAGAGGCCTTGAAGAACAGAGCCAGCCTCATGTGCTCCACAGACAATTCCAGTTAAGAGCTTGTATCCACATACCCTCCCCACCATAGCAAAATAGATACCCACGATGAACTGTCTGCGTTATTAATTTGAGACAGCCAGCCAAAAACACACTGTATGTCCTTTACTTATTTTCATGAAAGGTACATCTTTCTCTAAACCGAATTGCCTGGTTTAAAAACTGGGCTGTCCTCCCTTACTTCTATCTTGCCCGCCTCCCCCAAAGAAACTGATTCCCATTTCATCACAGCCATTTGAAGGCAGGTAGATACAGTGATAATGACTTCAGTATGTAACCCATGCAACCATCAAGTTTGATTTCTGGGTCAACTTTCTCTGAGACAGCAATAGTGACAACCAAATGTGAGTGACCTATTGTCCATCCATTCCCATCCTTCAGGAGACATTTGCAGCCAAAACTTCCTGACCTGGAACACTGGGTTGGGACACACTTGAGTCACTAAGTGATTGATTACTGCTTCAATTTTACTTTTACTTGGGGTTGAATCTTGAAGAACTCAGTCCAAGCTTCCAGAGTTACCACCAAGATCTTTATACATGCATGCTCACCCAGGTGTGTGTGTGTGTGTGTGTGTGTGTGTGTGTATGATCTGTATATGGTATATGTGTGCGTGGCCGTGTATGCATGTGTCTACATGTGTGTGCACATTGTGTGTATGTCTGCATGTGTGTGCACATTGTATGTATGTGGTATGTGTGTGTAGTGTGATCTGTAGGTGTGTGTCTTGTGTGCATATGGTATGTATAGTGTCTGTATGGTGTGTACATTTATGTGTGGTGTGTGTGTTTCTAAGTATGCATGTATGTGTATGGTGTGGGTGTGGTATATTTGTGGTGTATGTGGTACATGGTGTATATGGTGTGATGGGTAATGTTGTATGTGTTATGTGTATAGTGTGGTGTGTTTGTGGTATGTGTGGTATGTGGTATGTATGGTGTGGTGTGTATGATGTTTATGTGTGTGTATGTCTGTGTATCTGTGTTCTTAGAAGCCCAAGTAAGGAAAGGATTTGGAAAGCCCAGTTATGGCTTGAATTTGAAATGTCCCTCACAGTCTCCTGTTTTTAACACTTCATGTATGACACTACTTTTGTACCTGTTTGAAATGTACAAGGTAGAGTCTGGCTGATGGAAGGTCATGAGGGTAGGCCTTCAAAATTTATAATCCAAACCTATTCTAGCCTAGCTTCCTAGTCTGCTGTGGTGCAAGCTCAGCCCACACACTCCCACAGAGTTGGGGGAGTCTTATGAGACATAGCATCCTTACTACTGTGCCTTTTTCACTGTAACAGACTGAAATCCCTCTGAAATAGTGAATAAAAACACCTTTTCTCCTTTAAATCGTTTGCCAAGTATTTAATTCAGTGTGACCCAAGGAAGCTAACACAGCCACCAACACACCAGAAGTGGACTGGACTGAATTGTTAAAAGGGCCCTGACACACCTAGCTTTTCTTTACTCTGGAAATGATTAATTAGAAAGTCTACCCACCCCTGGGTCAGCCTCTTACAAACCCTCTGCCCACTGGCTCCCAGTTGTGACAACAGCAAGTATTCTCCTGGCCAGGCCAAGGTGGCCACCTTCTGGGGAATCCCCAGGAGTCATTCTAGGGAATCAAGTGTGAAACAATTTTCCACCTCCAGGATGGATACCACCATCTTCAAGACAGCAAATGAGAACCACCACCACCTCCTTTTTTGCCTGGGCCTTTGCTCCTATCTGAGAACAGCTCCCAAGCTCCAAGTTCTCCACTCGGCATCTAGATCACGCTGAGGTCAGAATTCCACTGCAGGACACCAGGGTCTCTCTCTCTCTCTCTCTCTTGTCTGACATAAGATATTCATTCTTCTGTGCTGTTTCAGAATTACAGGGTACAGATTTGATATTTACACACACACACACACACACACACACACATACCTCGAAGGCCAATGGTCTTCTTCTGAACCGTAGCATTATGAAGGCAAGTTTGTGTCTGGCACTGTCCTTGGTGTCTTTCCTTGCAAAGGAACCTGAGGTTACTGGCAGAAATAACCCTTGATGCCGTCCTGACAGAAGCTAGCTGCTGTCTTGGGCTGTTAGATCTCCTTTCACAACACACAGGAGTACACAGCTTGCTTCCAAGTAAGCCACCTAGACTGACAGGCTGTTCTTTTCCTGATCTTCAGTTTCCCTTCCTGCTCTTCCCCACAGATCCTGTCAAGGCAGTAGAGATCTTTCTTTATCTTCAGGGGGGGGGGGGTTGTTCTGGGTTTTGCAATTGCAATACCACTAGATTTCAGTGCAAGGCCCAGTGTTCTGGATCACCCCTGGAGAAGCAGAGGGAGTTAGCCGGACCCGCCCTGTACTCACCTGGGTGCTGGTATGCGTTTGCACCTCCATGTGCACACTTGGCTTCCTTCCTGTTCTTTACGTCCACCATTAACGTCATTTCACTAAGTCTCATCTGCTTCATCCTCATAGTTTGGAGCTGGGGGATGTTCATATGAGAACTCATAGTAGATATGCACCAAGTGTCATATTTGGGGTAACATTACCTTGGACTACACAGGGAAGACTTCGTGGAGTTCAAAAATATTACAAATGGGCCTAAAGAAACAAATTGATTTGTACACTGTTTCCACCACAAGACTGAGAGGCCACGAGATTCAATATGGAAGGAGATAAAAGTTCTCCCAGTACCATAGCACACCATCCTACTCAGAGAGGTGGACCAAAGCTTTCCCACCATGACCTAGGAGTAAGAAAAGAAGGACAGAGGGCAAGAAAAGAAAGGTGGTGACAGACCTCTGGGAAAACAAAGCAGCCAAATGTTAGTCATAGGCACCCAGCCAAAGCAGGGCCTCTCAGAGAGCTTGCTAGGAGTGTCGGGAAGGGCCCTGGGGACATTTTCCCTGTCTATGTCCCTCTCTTTGCCAGCACCCACCACTGACTAGATAATGAAATATTAATTCTATCTGATCTGAGGCTACACGGGCAGGATTGTGTCACATGATCCTTTAATGACCACAATTCAAGTACACAGGCTGGCTGCAAAGAGCAGGCGCCTCTCCCAGTCCAGGTCCAGGTGCCGCTCACACCACAAGAAGGAATGTAGGCCTCAGAAGCAGTTCAGGGGACCCCGTGGATCTCTCAGGTCCCCTGGGAGCTGGCTGCATCCATGTTACATCAAGCAGTACCCACCATGCTCTACCTTGCCCCTCCCCAATACTAAAGTGAGCTGTTCTTGGGTGGATGGTGTCACTCCAGAACTAATAAAATGTGAAAGTCTAATTGTGTTAGCAACTTCCCATCATAGTCTATTAATAGGCATCATATTGGTATCCATTTTCCCTAATGTGACATGAAAGGCGGTAATGTGATTACTTTTTTAGTGAAAACAAATGCTAATGTAATTAAATGTTGACCACAGAAGCTGAAAGAGACGGCAACCTGCAGGTATTTGAGACTTTCTTCCTCTTAAAGAAAGAATGAGATGAAGGAAGGAAACAAGTGTCATTGCAAACTAGATAGAAATGGCTGAGCTACGGCTCAGACATCCAGCCAAAATCTCTTCTGCACGACAGGAGGCCTGGAGCACACTAGTTGCTGGGGCATGGAGCAGAAGAGTCTGGCGGGCGTCATAGAGAGGTCTGTCTTCACAGTCCGGAGAACTTGGGGTTAGGTGTAAACTTTGCTTTCAGCATTTGACTGGTTGAGACAGTAACAGTATGAAGCTAAAGCAGCCCATTCTATGGAGCAGAGAACAATGCCTGTCACATAATAAATGCTCACTAAGTGTTTGAAGGAATTGATGGGTGTGCGGTAAACACAGGAGCAGATTCTTGGAGCCTTTCATTCAGCAGTGTCTGATCACATTCAGCATACAGCCCTTTCAAAGGGTCCTCTGCTGTCCTAAACTAACGTGCTTCCTCGGATGGCTTCAAAATGCTGCTATAAAACCTGCAAGGGAAGGGACAGGAAATGTGAACCCACCCACTCACCCTCCTGAACTCTGCCCACCCCTGCTCTAACGAGTAAGTGTCCCACCCATTTAGAGTCGAAGAACACTGCTCTGGCCAAGTCACCATGTTCTCCACCCTCCTTCCTGACAGGTTTAGGAGTGAACATCCAAAAGTCCTTTGCTCAGGCCAGAGCTCTAGGAAATAAAGGAGGATTTCGCAGGTGCCTGACCCTTACCAGAGTTTCTCAGTGCCTCTGACGCAGGCTCCTAACCAGCTGGAGAACATCCAGAGTGACTCTGGAGTCTCTTCTCGGCCAGAACTCACACAGGGGAAATCCAGGGCCTAGGGGAGGGCTGTGGTGGACGTTGTGTGCTAAGGGATGGGTGAGGAGGAGATCCGTGTACCTAGACAGCTCGCAATGGCAGAAGGCCACTGGGCAGGAAGCTCAGCTCTTAGCTTACTAGCTACAGCTACCTTTGGACTCCTGGTCCTTCTGCCCTCCCCTCCTGGGTACTGGGATTAAGGCATGCACTGGCACACCCAGTTTATGGGGGACCGAGTATTGAACTCAGGACCTTGTGCATTCTACTCAAGCTTCTCCAACTGCACTCACTGCCCCCACCAGGCCCCGCAGCCCTCTTTGATGCTAAATGTGTTTTCTAGCTTCATTTTTTACCTATGTTTTGGCAATATTATACTCTTAGCCATTTATTTATCAAGGAAGAGTGTAAACTCAGTGACCAGTGACCACACCACAAATTATACAGTCATGCTTCCTACATTTGGAGACATCACAGGGCTCTGCGTATCCTTTGTGATCATGGCATATCCTCTGCTAAGTAAATATTAACCCTAAGTTTTAAAATGGGCATTGCTGTATTGCCCACCAGCCTGTACTGTGTTTTTTCCTATGGTGACAGATAGATAGATGGATAGATAGATAGATAGATAGATAGATAGATAGATAGATAGATGCTGATATGTACACACACACACACACACACACACATATATATATATAGTGATGGTGACTATATACTATTCCCTTGCATAAGGGAAATAAAACATCTTACCATGTCTCTGATAATTAGATATTTAGGCTAAAGACAGCTCTTTGACAAAACAATAACATAGAATACCATTCTTCATATTTCCTACACAAACATGATATTCCTGCCATTGCTTTGCTCATAAGTTCTGTAAAGAACATTATAAAGTTTAGCGGATCTACCCAAGCTGCTCACCCGAAAGGGTATACCAATTATTGGAATTAAGCCAGTTTTCACTCCCATCCACGATACTATTAGCCCACCCTTTCAAGTTGTTTCATTTTGGTCAATATGAGGTAGAGAAAGTAAATGCTACTTTTAAATCTACATTTCTTTAATAGGTCTCTCTCTCTCTCTCTCAGAGAGTGGTGAGAGTGGTGTGTGTGTATCTGTCTGTCTGTCTGTCTGTCTGTCTGTGTACAGATGTACGGATGTAGAGGGCAGAGGTTGACGTCAGTGGTCATTTCTCACTCTCCATCTTACAGTTTATATGTATTTATATATGTATTATATGTACACTGTAGCTGTCTTCAGACATACACCAGAAGAGGGCATCAGATCCCATTATAGATGGTTGTGAGCCACAATGTGGTTGCTGGGAATTGAACTCAGGACCTCTGGGAGAACAGTCAGTGCTCTTAATCTCTGAGCCATCTCTCCAGCCCACTCCACCTTCCTTTTTCAGACAAGGTCTCTCACTGAACCCACCACAGTTAACTATTTCCAATAGACTGGTTGGGCAGTGTCTTAGGGTTTCATAGCTGTGGAGAGGCATTATGGCCAAGATACATCTTATAAAGAAAACATTTAATTGGGGTTGGCTTATAGTCTAGGGTTCAGTCCATTATCATCATGGCAGGAAGCACAGTGGCAGGAAGCATCATGGTAGCCGGCAGGCAGACATGGTGCAGGAGGAGTGCAGAGTTCCCCATCTTGATCTGAAGACAGCAAGGAAGGGACTTTCTTCTGCCCTGGGAGGAGCTTGAGCATAGGACATCGAGGCCCACCCCCACAGTGTCATACTTCCTCCAACAAGGCCAAACCTCCTAATAGTGGCGGTTCCCATTGGGCCAAGATTATTCAGAACACCACGGGCAGCAAGCTCTGAGGATGCTCCCAAGCTCCAGGGTTAGATGCCCAGAGTCCAGGCCCTGAGGCTGGCACAGCAGGCACCTTACCCACCTTGGCCATCTCCCCAACCCCTTGGCATCCCTTGAACATCCATTCAAGCACTCAATCATCACTTGTATATATTCTGTAAATCACTTGTTTTCTACTTTTTATAGCCTCTTTATTAACTTTTCATATTTCATAGAGGTACAAATATATATTTTATGTACTACAATTTAAATATATCATATATATGAAATATATTTATATATTATAACTCCAATATAGTAACCCTTCATATATGGTGCAAATACTTTCTCCCAGCGGGCTGTCTTTCAGCCTTGCTCAGTTGTCTTTGGACTACAGGTTTTGCCTTTGTTTGGTCCTAAACTTTGTTTCTCCTTGAAGAATTCAGGAGGTTTCATTGATTCTGCAAATCTTCCCACCCCCAAGCTTTTTACAGCAATGTTTATAATGAGAGTTCAGTGAATCAAGAGTCCGCTGGATGAAGAAAGGGAAGCGCCATGATGTAGTAGTGAGGACACTGGAGGCCAGGCTGCCTTGCCTGGCTTCCCGTGTTCCCTAAAGAGCAAAGAAGATACACATCACAGAGGTCTGCGGTCCTGGCCCCAAAACCAGTGGAGAAAAATCAGGTTTCCAGAAAATTCATGCTTCATGTTAATAATCTATGCAAATTTTGTTTCTACTCCATAATTTTTAGTGCTTATTTTTCTTTAAAGTAACATTTTAATTACTAACAATTAAATTATGTGACTTCCCTGATTGCAATCACCCACCAGGCATCGGGGGCAGCATTAGATTTCCCTGGCAGTAACTGAAGCCCAGTTTGATCTGTTGCACAGGTCTGGAAGCTCATGAGCTTCACGAGGTGAAAGCACTGTTAACACTGCTGT
This sequence comes from Apodemus sylvaticus, assembly GCF_947179515.1. NCBI lineage: Eukaryota > Metazoa > Chordata > Mammalia > Rodentia > Muridae > Apodemus > Apodemus sylvaticus. The sequence goes on along the minus strand of NC_067482.1, from coordinate 99,376,881 downwards.
CAGAATCAGGCAGAGAGGCAGAGGAGGATGCTGCTGGCACCGTGCTCAGGTGAATGTGGGTTTCCAGACTCTCTTCCTACGACCCTGTCCCTCTCCCACAAATTATCCTAATGCTTTCTTCTATACACCTCAGTTTTCTTCATATTCTTGAATAAACCATTATTACTCCTGCCTACTTGGGCACCATAGATCAGAATGCTGCAGACGGCCAGTGAGCATGAAGCTCAAAGCCAGTGGATGCTAGGCCGTCGCCAAGGCAGAGGCTACACAGCATGCCTTTGCTGACTTAGTCACCCTCCAGTTCCTACAGTATAAATGAAGCCAAAACAAGCTTTTCCCGGGGGCTCTGGGGAACATGAAATGAGTCCGTGTAGGTCCTGGAAACAGAGCTGGTTACAGGGTGGCACCCTGCTGGTGTTAGGCTCTGTTCATATTGTACAACAAAGCTCAGTCAGGGATGTCAGGGATCCCGGCCACCTTTCTGTCCACAAGAAGTGAACCTGTATCCCAGCTGACCCAGAGGGAGAGGCCGGAAGGTCGAGTATGCTGGTAACAAGTAGACTCATGGGTATAAGTAGCCAGGTGTCCCAGAACTGGGCACTTAGATTCTAGATTGATCCAGAAGAGGAGGAGGAGTTCTGTGTCTTGCTTAGCCGCCCTCAGGACAGACTCCTGTGAATGTCAGCAGCCGCTGCCATTGCAGACTAAGTTTTCTTGTGTGCTTTCCTGGCAAGTATGAAATTTTGCATTCCTACTCCTGGGTTGATCCTAACTTGGACGCCACACTTTGACTCTTGTGATTATGAAGGGACCATGGCCCTTGGGTCATTGCAATGGCCTTAGGGGTTCTATTTCACACTGTGGCCCCATGTCTCATTAAGGAACTGAAGATTATTTAGACAATGTGGAGTATTCACCGCCCACATAGATACAGGTCAGTGTATGTACACACACACACACACACACACTTGCACGCATACCCTTGTGCCTGGTTATACATTACAAAGCCGAAAAGTCATACACTTTCACATGAACAAGGGGTCAAAATTCACACAAGAGAGATTGGATAGAAGCCATTCGTTTCTTGAAGGGGTGGGGACTTAGCCCAGAGCTGGGATGGAAAAGCTGACAACCCCTTAGAACTAAGCCGGCTCCACTGGGTGCCACTATAATAAGTCAGAATCAGTTATGTAAAGTGTAAAATTATCATTTGGAAATCACTCTCTCTGAATAATTCAATCATTGACTTTCACATCAAACAACCATTTCCACCACCCACACACACAGTTCAGTCTCACACTGGTCTTAAACTCTGTTTAATTATCGACATTAACCTATCACATTGCTATTTCATTGCTATTTCATCCTGGGGGAGGGGTCAGTGATTATGATAAATCACAATGAATGAGGAGGACTTTCAGCTGTCCTTCGGCGCAGCTCTAAAGTTCCCCTGATCTGACGGTGACAGGTCTGCTTTTGTCCCAGGAAGGGACAAGGACAGATAAGCTACCTCCCTCTTGACAGATGTATTAAAGATGCCAGTCAGATAAAAAGGCCAAAAGTGCTTTAGAGCCCAACTCCGCCTTGCTGCGCGGCTGCCCCTATGCCTACAGCCCAGGTTGAAGGTGCACTCCCTTGCTTCTGTGGATGGAGAGCAGGACAGAGCTAAGTAAACAAGGACTGTATACACCAACACATCTTACTCGGTAGCCAATTCCCTCAAATAAGACTAACATTGATTTTTGTGTGTTTTGTGTGTATAGGCGTCTTAAATGACTGTCTCTCTGTGAACCACTTATGTGCCTGGTTCCTGGAGAGGCCAGAAGAGGGTGTCAGGTATCCTAGAGTTACAGATGCTTGTGAGGCAATATGTAGGTTCTGGGAATTGAACCCAGGTCCTCTGGAAAGATCAGCTGTGCTCTAAACTTCTGTGCCATCTCTCCAGGCCCTGTGTTTAATTTCTAAGACACATACAACTTGCCTCATGATAATCACTAGCCTGCTCACGAGGAGCTTTCTTCAGCCACAGAGAATAGCTTCTGTTTCATTATTGTAAGAGGCTCTGGTCTGGTCTTAGTGACAGCACCCCCAAGGGAACTCCCTGAAAGGCAGGACTGCCCAAGCACGGACACTTGGCGAAGAACTTTATGGTAGAGGTTCCTCTACCGCCAGCAGAGGATCAGGCTTCTTAGATCCACACACTAAGTGCCCCACTTACCCCTCCTTGCCTTCATCTACCTTTGTTTTGTAGGAAAGTCATTGCCCTAAGAAAAGCTAACAGATGGGTAAAGACAGGTCTGTAAAGAAGTTAGTAACACATCCTGTGAAAGAGAAAGAAAAAAATGACTCAAATGTCAGTAGCAGTCATAGGTCAAATAAATTGGGCTACATCCATTTAGCAAAGTGCATCTCAACCACTAAAGACCATGTTATACGTGTGTGTGTGTGTGTGTGTGTGTGTGTGTGTGTGTGTGCACCAGAAGCTATTCATTATTTGACAAAAGGAGAAAACAAGGAAACCAGATAAATCATGGGAAGTTGCATGGACGTGGGGGCCACATGGAGGTGGTTGAATCTATGTTTAATGTGAAAAGAACAGATCGTGTTAGAACAGTTCCAGAGTTTAGTAATGGCGACCCCTGGAAAATGGAGGCTTTGCTTCCTCTTGCACCAGCATCTTCCATTCGATCTACAGAGAGGCAGTTGAAGAACGAGTTAAGACCATAGACCTGGAGAGACTCTTTTTGAAGCCAAACCTCATTCTTCCACTTAGAGGTAGAACCTCAGCTATGATACTATGCCAGTGCCTGGCTTCTCTTGTCTATAAAATTGAGAAATAATGAATTGAGGCTCTCAGGATCACTGTGAGGATCGATTGAGATGATCTGATCTGGGAGTGCTCAGAGAGGCATGGCCTTGATCAACACTGTGGGAGTGCCCCAATTATTAAAACAATCATGTAATTTAAAAAAACTAACAACTGGGGCCGCTGGCCAGTTCTCGGAGCTGAGCTCCACCACACTGCCTGCTCTGAGGGTCCTCAGTAGCACAGTGGCTTAGGCAGATGACCTGAAAACCTTGTCCCCAATCTCATGACTCAGGGATACTATTCTACTGTTCACAAGGCCTGGGTGAAGCACAGAGGTGGAGGGGGACATTACAAAGCTGCAGCCAGGGCAGCAGGAGGAGCTATGGGACCCCTGAGACATATCAGTGCCCAGCCAGCTTGCATGCTGGGAACTGGGGGAGGGTAGATTTGCCTAGGCAAGTCTCTACACTTGTGTGATTAAGTGATTGCCTTCTCTCTTTCCCTCAGCCAGACTCCAGCTCAGAGAACCTTGGGGACTATTTTAAAGAAAAGTTATTCCTTTGTTTTTAATTGTAATTAAGTAGATATTTTATAATTTTTAAATGGTGTGTTCAGTGTGTCACTTCCAGGATGTGCTGGGTACCCTTCACCAGAGGGAGAGGATGTTAGCTGGCGAGGACTGCTGGGCCGTATTCTGTGACTGGAAAGGTATTTAAGTGATCGGGATAAGATGGAGACAGTGGGGTATTTTAGCATTTGATTAAGCACGCCAGAACTTACACTAACGTAGAGGGTACTAAAGTTTAATCATGTTAAGATCGCATCCGCCCTTCCTTCTCTCCATACTTTGACAAAATGTTTAAGTTAGTTTCTCATTTTATTTGTCTATTGAGTTCCCTAAGTTAGGGAAATTAGTATTGTGTGTGTGGTTTGATTTAATTAGCAATTGGGGAAATCGGCCTGGCATGTTCCATGGAAGCTGGGGGAAATTGTCAATTAGCCTTGTGTTAATTGGTGTCTGACGTCCTTGCTTTTTAGTTTTTAACCCTTTTACCTTGTTCCCTCTTTCAGTATGTAAAATCTGGCTGTTTATTATTCTTTAAATAAAGGATTAATTGCCTGAATTCCTGCCTCTGCTCCACGTCCTTTCTCTCCCCCAGCAGATGGGAGCTGGGCAGGCCCATGCGGTAGCCTTGCTTCTTTCAGGCCTTCGTCCCGCTTGGCACAGGAGAAAGCGCTCGCTGCGTACACAGACAGACGCTTCCTGCCACTGTGCTCAGGGCCCCCTGGACACCCTCTATGAGCTCCACAGGCCCTGCCTAGCTCTCGGGGACCCTCTGCTCCCTTGTTGGAGTCTGAGGAAGATGTGTTGAGTTTGAACAGCTCTCTTTTCTGACCAGTGTCCTTTCCAGAGGATGACAGGAGCCTCACCAAAGGAGGGTAGCTTATCTCTGTGGAGGGCATCTGGTAGTTAGGTTTCACATTTTCACAGCCCCTCAGAGACAGGTTTACAATGAAAGCCAAGACTGAACCCCACTTCTAGGGCACAAGATGAGACTGAGCCCAACCTACTCAGTGCCAAATTCCTAGTGCCTAGATACTTAAGTCTTACTTGGTTCATGGATTGATAGTATTGGAACCAACTGGGCACTTGATGGAAATTCAAAGTCTTGAGCTCCAGTAGGATTTACCAGTTCAGTGTGATTCCATACAAAACCTCACCAGCTCATACCACATTAAATGTGAGTCACCTGGCCAGCACATATTTTGACCTGTGTTATTGCAGACATGATTGGGTGTATCCCAGAATTTGTTGACTTCTTATCTCAGCCATAGAAGATTTTTTTTCTAGTTATTTAGTTGCCTGAATCAAGAATATATTTCCCAGACTCCTTTCAGCTAGATTCTCATGGGACCAAATATTCACCAATCAAATGAAAGTAAGTTTTAAATGGCAACTTCTAGTTCTCCATCCCTTAAAAAGAGAACCTGCTCACACTGACCCTATTCATCCTGCTGGTCAGATGTGACAGCTACACACACACACACACACATACATACACACACATATACATACATACACACATACACACACCCACATACACCCACATACACACACATACACACACATACACACACATACATACACACATACACACACATATATACACATACATACACACATACACACATATATACACATACACCCACATATACAGACACACACACACATATACACATATACACACATACATATACACATACACCCACATATACAGACATACACACACATACACACATACATACACATACATACACACATACCCACATATACACACATGCATACACACACATATATACACACATACACACATTTACACACATATACCCATATATACAGATATACACACACATACATACACACATACATACACATATACAGATACACACATACATACACATATACACATACACACACACACATGTATACACACACATACACACACAGCTTAAGGATATCAGGATGGACATGGAGAAATGTGGAGAGAGACTGGGCACTGGAGAATTTGATGGGTCTGAGTCTCCTATCATCCCTGTGCTGAAACTAAACTCTAAAATCTAAACTTTATTCAAGACATGTTGTTGTTTGCTTGCTTGCTTGTTCTTGTTTTGCTTTTGTTTGTTTGTTTTTGAGTTGAGAGTGGCATGTTCTGTCATTCATGAGCAAACTGCTCCTGACTAATACATAAGCCACCACTGACCCTGTTCACACAGCATAGTTCTTCCAAATCCAAGAAAAGGCTGCAAAGGAAACAACCCGTAATATGTAGAACCTGTCACAGAAGAGTAGGTGGCAAAGATTCCCTGACTACAAGTGTCAGCTCAATAAAACACTTGCCAGTGAGCAGAGGAAGTGTCTGTACCATCCCTGTAACAAGCTGTGGTCACCGGACACGTTCACACAAGGCCACAGAGGTTCCTTCCACACACTTGGAAGAGGACATACCTGTCTGGGAGTGCCGATCCCTTCTCACGTTAGCCTCTCATCTCCAGAGAAATATGGAAAAACAGAAAACTGTCTAAGGGCATGGCGGAGTAAAGTCTTGAATGTGTTTCCCTCATTGACCTAAGTTTCCAATTCTCTCCCGGCTTCTCTTTCTGTTTCTGTATCACCAGAACTTTCATTTCTGCATCCACATAAACCTACCTGGCCTCTCTCCTTCCCCTCAGGCAGGAGTCTGCCCACTGCCTGACAACTGTGCCTCACAGAAGCCTCAGCAGCTTGGCTTAGCGTCTGCAAGGAGAGGCGCTGGAGCAAGAACCATGATGACAGGAAGAAAAAGGCACCCTGCTCTTTGCTCAACGTCACAGGCCACTCTGCACTTGTCGTTCCTGGAACCGAGTGAACCCAGCTCTAGCCCCCTAGGGGCAGCTCCAGCATCAGGTCAGGGACCCGGGAAAAGGCCAAGTGTGGGGAGAGTCACGCTTCCCTAACTGCGGTTGCGGCCTCTTCATCCTCCTGCTCCTTCCCAGTTACTCACTTTCTCCCTGTTGTTCCTGTGGTCATTCTTACCTCTGGAGCCAATCCCTCATACAGCCTGCCAGCTAAGTAAAATGTCTCCCTGGCTCCTGTTTTCCTGACTGGACTCAAAATGATGCAATCACTAGCCCTCAAGAGTGTCTTCTAGCCTGAGGCCATCCCAGTACTTGCCAAGGGAAGCCTCATATAAAAGCAGCCCCCAGCCCCAGCAGCACCTCTGCTAGCCCCTCCTGCCCTAGCCTGAGCCCCAACCTGCTGGATCTCAGGCACAGAGTTATGGAGTCTTCACCACCCAGCAATCATATCTGGTGAGCCATACAGAGTCAGACCTATGGCTTCAATCTCTCACCAGTACTTCAGATCTCCAGGCTAGCTGTCATGTAGCTGGTCTCATTGAAAGGACAATAAGGGGCCCATTTGTCAGGAGTTGGTTTATGCCAGAAAAATTCCATTTCCATGTGATATTTATCAACAAGAATGCCCGCAAACACGTTCCTACCAACTAGTCCCATAGCAGATTCAACTACCAGACAGAATCCATATATAAGCAAGTAAATGGAACCCTTCCATTTAATAAGGAGAGCAGGAAAATGCTCCACTAAAGGTTTTCTTTGAGGGCACCCCCCAGGAAATGGCTGAGATTCTGGGGAGGATGGGTCAGCCAACTCCATTCTTGCCAGATTATTGTCCAGAATAGATTCTGAGGCCAGCTGGGGTTCTGGAAGGGCAGGGAGAAGGAGACATCAGATAACCACATAAGGAAGATTGTAGATATTCTATTTAACTCCAACATAATCTGGAAAATAAATCAACAAACCTACAACCATCGTTGTTACATCAGGCCAATAGAAAGTCAGATCTGTGTCAAATCCAAATCAAATCCCATCAACACAACACACTTTGTTAGTATATAAAACACTATGATGCAAGGGATGAGAGGAACCAAGATTAAATCCTGACATGATTTCAGGACCTGATGGTCTCCAGACTTCTCATATGACCTTTGAGAAAGTAGGTGAGCTCAAAACCCAAAGAGATTTGGAAGATACTGATGGACATGTGGTTAGGGGGACAAAGTCATGGATACTTAAAAGTCACTTAAAAGTTGTAGATGTGGCTTAGAATACAGCCAACACTTATGGTGGAGATCGAGGTGTGTTGAATAAGTCCTTCTGGTACTGGAGTCAGAGCTCAGGGTACTAGGCTCTGGGTTTTAGCTCAGTCTACAGCAACAGCAGATAATTGCCTATGCTTAGGTCCCTAGAGCACCCATCTCTTGTTGGGTGGGCTTGGAGTGAGTAGGAGTTCTATAGAACCAGACCTCTGGAATCCCCAAGGATGCAGGACCATGCCTGTTTACAATTTCTACTACACAGTAGAAATTGGTTACAATCATCTACTACACAGCTCTCCCATCTCTACACAAGACCTTCATTCCCCAACAAGTATTTGGTTCTATCAAAAGCAATCCTTAAGAACTGAGCCCAGATCTGAGCCAACTTCTTATTTTACCTTCTTTTTCTATGTAATGTGCCAGAGCATCTCCACTTCTTTTCTCCCAGCGAAGCAGAAAAAGATAATCTACACCCATCCTGTGGACCCCTAGGCTGGTGCTCTCGTAAGAAAGCCTTTCTGAGTCAAAGGAGGATATCTACCGAGCTTCCTGGCACTGGACAGAAACTTCCGTGCAAAGGGAAGGATGGTCTTGGAGAAGGCCTTCCTCAGCATCCTTGTCTCTGCCCCAGCAGAGTAAAGAAGAGCTAGCCCTATAGTATGGGATGCCCATCTGACCAGGGGCTGGCAGGCACCAGTTGCTTTGATGCTGGCAAGAGGAGTTAACTGCAGGCTTATCTTTTGCATCTGTTTCCATCTCCATGGTACCACAGCTAACTGTGTGCTTTATGACCTAGTCAACAGTAAATCCATCAGATCTTCTCTTTCCCATTGTTCACAACTGACACAAGAAACCTACATTCATAGATGAGGCTTGGGCCCCTAACACCCAGTTGGTGATGAGAACTGCTGTTATGTTTTTAAAAAAAAAAAACGCCTGATCATCTGCAAGTTTACAGTGAAACCCACGGGAATATGAGCGCTTTCTGGAGGCGTGGAGGCAGACCATCCCGGGTACCTGAGAAGCAGTGTTGTGAGAACTGTGTTGGTCTGGTGCAACAGAGGGAGTTCAGGCTTGTAGTACAGGGCATGGGAAAACTAAGAGATGGGCTAGAGAGGTGGCTCAGCTGGGCCCGTGAGCACCAGACACACGAGCAGTGCACAAACATACAAGCAAGCAAAACAATCATACACATAAAAATAAAAATAAATAAATCTTCTTAAAAAGAACAGATTATGAAAGAAAGTCTCTTGACAAGTTTTGTATTGTTCTACCATTTTGGAAGCAGGTTCAGACTTCATTTTCAATCTTCAAGATTATTATTTTCAGGCTAATAGCCATAGGCAAATTCCACAGGTTCAAATTCATCCGTCTTTCCTTCAGCCCACTTTCCCTATACTCTGCCTCTGGTGAGGTGTCAACATCCCTTTACCCATGAAGCCCAAGACCTGGAAACACCTGATTCCCAGCTCTGGTCTCTTAACTGCCACAATCAGTGGACTTTTAATTAGTAAAAACTCTCACCAAGACTTCTGTCTCCAGCCTGTCACCACCCAAAATTAAGCCTTTGTCCTAAGCCCTCAGGACCTTTGTCCCGTACAACTATAATTGGCCCCAAGTCTTCTCAGTCCATACCCAGGAGAACAGCCATGGAACTCCCCTGCCTACAACAACAACATCTCTAGAAATTACTTTTATCTTACCTCCAAGGACAAATGCATAGTGTCTTTTTGTGTCAACTTTTGCATTTATATTTGTTTAAAAAAATTTAAATACAGTCCTACTGTATGCACACAGATGTGTGTATATATATACATATATGCATGCATATATATGAATATGAAAAAGCCATTTCCTTGGACGCATGTAGACTAAGAAGGTATTTTAGATAATGCATTTGAGACCCATATTAACTTGCATTAGAATAATAGCTTACTCCCCATATCTTCTGTGAAGGTATCAACTTGCAAATCTTCAGACTGAGCCCATGTTATACACAGGATGTAACTCTTTCTGTACTGAAGGGAGATAGCGGATTAAAATAGCTGAGTTGGTGCATAGATTCTCACATCCTTAGACTAAAGCAAAGCCATGCTTGTCCCAGTGAGGGCATCCAATAAGGAAAGCACCACCTCAGGTCCTCAGAAGCCATATGGACTAAAGCAGGCCATGGTGGCGTGAGGTTGTAATCTCAGTACTGGGAAGGTGGTATAGGTATAGTCTTAGAGCTCACAAGCCAAGCAGCCTGCTCCGTCAGCTCCAGGCCAGGAAGTAACCCTGTCTCAAAAGAAAAGGTGGATGGCTCCTGAGGACTGATGCCTCAAGTTGTCCTTGGTCTTCTATATGCTCAAACATGTACACACACACACAGAGACACACACACACACACACACAAGGAGAGATGCACAATTGCAGCCTAGAAGTGTACACTTAGCTAGTCAATTTAGGTACTATCGTGGGAAAGCTGACCACTGTTTATGTAATTACAATACTTAGACAACTACTCCTTCTGCCGCTACTGATGTCCCTAACACCATGGCAGCCAAAATGTCATCTGGACCCTGAGCAATATTGAGTGAGAATTCCTTCTTCTGTTACAACTACTGTTTATGAAGAGTGCAGTAAACATTCGGACTGCTGGGAAATATGACTGGAGAAGTAGCCAAGGTTGGATCATTAGTGTTCAGTTAGCAAGTGGAAGTCTAGTGGCCAAGAATATGGACTCAAATGGCTAAGAGACCAGCGATCCTGGAGAAGCTGCCTAATGCTTTTGTTCCTCAGTGCTTCTCATCCTGATTATGGGGCTGCTGCTGCTGCTGTTGATGATGATGGGATGGTGGTGGTGATGATGATGATGATGATGATGATGATGATGATGATGATGGTGATGGTGATGGTGGTGGTGGTGGTGGTGATGGTGATGGTGGTGGTGGTGGTGATGATGATGGTGAATGATGATGCTTAGTATAAGATTGATCTGCTCAGCTATTGTGAGGATTCAGTGAGATAATACCTGGGAAACACACTTCATAAATGTCCCTCAGGTGTTAACTGTCATTGTATCACCGTTCAAAAAGAACTATGGATAAAGGGGAGTAACTGAAAGATGGTGACACAGACTGGCCAGGTGCACTGGCAAGAGGACTTTGTACAGCCTGTGGCATCCCAGCAAGGGGGCTGTGGTCATGATGCAGACAACAGGTGAGACCGAGAACTAGGAATTAGCAGTGAGATCAGGAGATCCGAGGACTCGTCACAATTGACATGAAAACATGCTGGAATAAGCAGGTAATAAATAAGATGGGGAAGAGGAATATCTATTTTTAGTAGTTGAATTCTAATTAATAAATGTGAAAGGAGCACCAGAATAGAAGGAAAACGTTAAACAGATCACAGAATAGCCATCATGACAGATAAGAATGAAGAACTGACTAGAAGGAATCTGAGTAGTCTCAAATTACATCCCACAAGATGGCTATTAGGTACAAAGAGAAAAGTAATAACCAAACTGGTAGTCACTGTCTTAACCAAGTGATCAAAGAGAGCATCATGGGTAAGAAAACATATCGACACAAATACACCACTTGACCAGACTCCCTAAGAATGTTACTTCTATGTGAATCTTGCAAAAAAAAAAAAAATGCAGAACAATCTAATTATAATAAAACATTGGAAAAATCCAAACCAGAGGATGTTTTTACATAATTGGCCAGTTCTCCACAAATGTGTCAAAGTTATGAATGATAAACTGAAGAATTGTTTCTGCTTTCTCAAGACAAAGGAGTTGTGACACAGACATGCACAGTGAGGCCCCCAGATAGGATCCTAAACCAGAACGGTGGATCAGTGAGGTCACACGAGGCCGTGCGACACTCGCACAGGCGCCACACAGAGCCGGTGCCCAGTTCTGAGTTGCTAAGCTTGTACTGTCGCCTGCTTAAGATGCTACCTTTGAGAATTTTAATGATGCCTACGAGGGAACCTTAAGCTATTTTCAGAACTTCTGTGAGTCTAAAATCATTTCAAAATAGAAAGCTAAAGATAAGCTTAGTACCTTCAGCTGACTCCATCTTTATCCATGGAGGATGCTTACTGGTCCACGTATGACACTGCATGGTCAGAGTTGATGCCTGGATGGCTCCCTTCAGACATCCCCAGACTGGCATCTGTCTTGACCACACTTTGTATTAGTTATATGCATGTCTTTCTCAACCAGGTCAATTAGAACTGAATATATGCATAGATTCTGTTTGCTACTTAATCCAAAGAAATGTTGCTACAAGACAGTCTTAGTCAGGGTTTCTATTCCTGCACAAACATCATGACCAAGAAGCAAGTTGGAGAGGAAAGGGTTTATTCAGCTTACACTTCCATGTTGCAGTTCATCACTAAAGGAAGTCAGAACTGGAACTCAAGCAGGTCAGGAAGCAGGAGCTGATGCAGAGGCCATGGAGGGATGTTTCTTACTGGCTTGCTTCCTCTGGCTTGCTCAGCCTGCTCTCTTATAGAACCCAAGAGCACCAGCCCAAAGGTGGAACCACCCACAAGGGGCCCTCCCCCCTTGATCACTAATTGAGAAAATGCCCCACAGTTGGATCTCATGGAGGCACTTCCCCAACTGAAGCTCCTTTCTCTGTGATAACTCCAGCCGTGTCATGTTGATACAAAACCAGGCAGTACAAAGGCCGCATTCTGATGGTGAAGCATGGCGTGTTCTCTTCAGAGAGCCGAGGAAAATGATAACACATGGCCGCGTTGTTAGGAGTTAAATAGAGAAATCCAACAAGAACATTGAAAATCTTTGTTCCCTTTTTTCCCTGACCTCAACTAAAATCAGTGACCATGATGTCACAGTAGTTGTTAAGAAAAATAAAAAAATAAAACAAACAAAACCAAAACCAAAACAAACAACAACAAAGCAAACAGAACAAACAGAGGGCATTTGCTGCCCAACCGCACATCTGCTAATGGCTGGAGACACTTTAACTGTCTTGAAGGGGGAGGGTTCTCTGCTCATCCCTAGGAAGCGGAGGCCAGGGCTGCTGTTCAACCTCCTACCAGACAAGTCGGCCTTGCACATCTGTTACAGTAACAGAAAGAAAGCCAATAGTACCCAGGATCAGAATGCAGGCTCCGTTATCGCTTGTGACAACACCCGAGAAGGACGCATGGTCATCAGAGGAGACTGCACAGTGCAGATGAAGCATGCGGGCTGGCCAATTTCCCACGTTAAAGAAAGGCTTCGGGTGTCCGGAGAGAAGCAGGAGAGGGCCCACTCATCATCTCTAATTTTTTGTCTATCAAGAGTCTCGCTGGTCAATGGGGTGTGGAGGCGGGGCAGTCCTTAGTCCACACTTAATCCATCTCAAGAAGTAGTATGGGTCAGGGTTCACGCTTTCATCTCTAGCTAGGCATGACACCCACGTTTTCCATACAGTGTTTCAACACCAGCATAGTGAGGTCTCTTGGTGACACGTCTGTCATCCCTGAGGCCAAGAGACTGTCTATGGAGTAAACTGTTATGCCGACTATTGGGAAAGAGAGTAAAGAACAGGCAGAGAGGGTGGTAGAGAAGACCAAGGGTGACTGGAAATGCTGTGGCTGTGGGATGAGCAAGATGGGAGCACTGGTGACACAGGTGAGCAGCACAGGAGCATTGGTGACAGGTGAGCAGAATAGGACACTGGTGACATAGGTGAGCAGGATCGACACTGGTGACACAGGTGAGCAGTGTGGGAGCACTGGTGACACAGGTGGGCAGTGCGGGAGCACTGATGACACAGGTGGGCAGTGCGGGAGCACTGGTGACACAGGTGGGCAGTGCGGGAGCACTGGTGACACAGGTGGGCAGTGCGGGAGCACTGGTGACACAGGTGAGCAGCACAGGAGCATTGGTGACATAGGTGAGCAGAATAGGACACTGGTGACACAGGTGAGCAGGATGGGGCACTGGTGACACAGGTGAGCAGTGCAGGAGCACTGGTGACACAGGTGGGCAGTGCGGGAGCACTGGTGACACAAGTGGGCAGTGCGGGAGCACTGGTGACACAGGTGGGCAGTGCGGGAGCACTGGTGACACAGGTGAGCAGTGCGGGAGCACTGGTGACACAGGTGGGCAGTGAGGCAGCACTGGTGACACAGGTGGGCAGTGTAGAATAAGAGCCTCCTCCTGGCTGCCTGCTAAATAGGTTCTCCTTCAGGCTGCCTTCAGATCAAAATGTAGAATTCTCAGTTCCTTTTCCAGCACCATGTCTGCCTGCACACCCACCATGATGATAATGGACTAAACTTCTGAAACTGTAAGCCAGCCCCAATTAAATGTTTGCCTTTATAAGAGTTGTCTTGGTCACAGTGTCTCTTCCCAACAATAAAACCCTAATTAAAACACTTACCAATTTTCTAGGTGTTCCTATGTCTGGCCAAGTTAACCACCAATATTAACAAGCACACAGCCTGTGCCTAGATGGGCCTTTGAGGAATCTGTTAGAGCAAGGCTGAACCTGCCCACATAAGACAGAGAGCAATACAGAAAAGCAACCCCCTGCGTTAGGGATTTCCTAGAATAAAAGAACAGACATGCAGAATACTCTAGCCTTCATGTGGGCCACAGGAAAACAGGGCCCACACAGCTCCAAACCATCTTCCAAGCACAAGTAATAGGGACTGTCTCCTACCCAGAAAGAATCATCTCTGTTGCTCTGTTTGACATGATGAGATTAGTTTATATCAAGGCTAGGTTCAGTTTCTGCTAGCAACGGCCACACTTGACTCTGAAGCTGAGGGTGTTGTACAGACAAAGCTAAAGTACTGTGCTCTTGGCAGAGCAGTTCTGCCCCTGCCCTCCAAGGGTTCCAGTCTTCCCAGCACAGCGAGCGATACTGCCTCCAGCAAGCTCTGAATGAACAAAACAAAGCCGTGTATGCTAGGTGGCTCTCTGCCAACTGACAGCAGACACCCAGAGGCCTACCTTTCCATGAGAGAGCAGGGCAGCTGCTTCTGTGGCCTGGGTTTTGAATAGGACACAAGGGACAAACCCAGGTCCTAGCCTACTGCTCCGCTTTATTCCCTAGTACAGTTAGTCTCAGTAGGATTTTCTTTCCTTTCCTGGTGACCACCTGCAAGAGTTGATGCATGTGACGTATAGAACACAGAGAATGACCCAGGTCACCCTGTGGGCATGGCTATGTCTGTGTCTTCCTGGAGGAGATGCCTGGCTGGACCCTCTGCTCAGAGGGAGGAGCTCAGGATGACAGCCCTAGTCAATCTTCACATATACCTTGACCCTGACCTCCAGGGTACAGAGAGGCGCCTCTACCGCCACCCCCAAATGTTATAGAAAACTCAGGAAGTGCTGATAAATCTATTTTTATTTATTTCCAATTTATACTCTGCCACATTCCAGAAAGGATGTAAAGCAGTAGGGATAAATCTACGTGACCTCAAGAGACAGGAGTCAGGCAGGAGCACACGTTTCTCCATGTCTGCCAAGGTCAGAGTGCCCCAGCCTTGTTCATCATCAGCTGTAGGAAGGATGGGGAGGGGGGGGGCAATGGGTACCACCACTGCACACTCCCCATGCCTGGCTGGCTTCTTGGGTCCTCACACCCTGCCTGCTGCTCCCATGTCTCTCGCGCCATACTGCAACTATGCTGGCCCCACACGCCCTTGGAGAGTTGTGGGAACAAAGACTTTCAAGGGATGAACTGCTATCTCATAGCCACCTCCACAAGGAAAGACCAGTGTACACATGAAACCAAATTAACAGCGGCTTTGGAGCCCTGGGAGGGGTGGGCAAGTCGTTCCTTCATGAAAAGGCCAGAACCTGACAGTATGAAGGAAGGACCTGGCTGAGTTAATGACCATGTGAGATACGTTATACCCTAGTTCATATACACAGTAGCACCTGCTCCCAGAAGTCCTTGGTGGCCTAGGTAAGCTGTCCCTACTTCCTGTCTCCTCACCATTCCCAGGATTTGGAGACTTCCCTGTCCTTAAGAACATCCTGGTCTCTTCTCTTTGGCCTCTTCCCTCTGAAGGTCATCAATCACCTGAGCTTCTCTATCACTTAAGCCCCTGCTGGCCTTGACTTCTCCACAGGCTCATCTATGCTGCCGAGAGCTCAGCTCCCTGAGGACAGGCTGCTGGGCCACCAAGCAGGAACACAGGAAGGATAGGAACTTGGGCTGGAGGGAAAGCATGGAGATTTGCTGCTTTCCTTAGGCTGGACCGTCCGTGTCAAACTTTAGAAGTCAAGAGCAAGCTCTTGACTCAAACAGAGATGTTCAAGAGTCAGGAGAAATCTCCTGTCAATGGTTTGGCTTTAGGGTTCAGGAAGCTGCTTTTGACAAGCTTGCTGGGATGCTCGGCTGCACAGAATTCTGCTGCATGTGCTGGCCTGAATAGGCTCGACCCTTGCAAGGAAAGGGCCGTGGTTGGGTTTCCAGGACTAAAGAAGCAAGGCTCTGGTTCTACCACCAGGCAGGTGGCCTTCGGCTTGTCAACAGCCTGGTGGCTTCAGACTCTCAATCAGGGAAATGAGGCACGAGAACAGAATTCCTAGAACACTGATAATACCAGGGAGTGGCTGGCACCATTGAGCATCTGTAGACCAACATCGAGATAGCTCAATAAATGCTATCTGCCTTTTGTTCCTCTTAATGTCCATAAACAGGAGGTACAATTGATAGTCTGAGTTTTGTTGAATAATAATACATTAAGCAGCTTTTCCAGATCCATACTGCTAGGGGTGGCAACCTGGGATTTGAATCCAGACCATGAGACCTGAAAGTCCTAACATATCATCACCACATTCCAGTCCCCAGATGTGAATGATATTCTGATTTTTCTAATTTGGAGCTCTTGTCACCACTGCTGGGGCTGCCCTTGGATCACCCTGTAGACCAAATTAAAAGCAAGTCTCAATACCCAGGATCAAAATTAGCCTCAGACCCACACGTGGGAGGGGTACCCATTACTCATCCAAAGCTGGAGCAGATTTCAAAGGACAGAAGCAGGCACGAGTAGTGCCAAGGCCTTCCCCATTCCAGACGCTCCTAGTAGGGGCAGACAAGACTTCAGAGAGGCAAAATAACAGGCTGGGAAAATGCCCACTGCTAGACTGCCAGGCCCACCTTGTTGAGGCCACTGTGACCTCTGCCATGTCTTTCAAAGTTCTAAAAACACTGATTATATCTCAAATCATAAGGTGGACATCCAAAGCTTGCAAGGGACTCCCAGAGCACCTGCATCCCTCATGGAGGCAGAAAGCACAGGGAGACCCTTGAGCTCAAGATCCCTCTAGAGCAACGGAGAGGGGAGCCTACAGCAGCCCTGACACATGTGCTGGCTAAACCCTAGCAGGGTCCTGGATAAGGAGAGGATGCAGGGAGACCAAAGGCAAAGGCCTCTGTGTCCTTCTACTCCCCAGCTGCGCCGAGAGAAGCACAACTGGCATCTCACCTCTGCTCACAGTTTATGAGCTCACAGATGCAATCAGTGAGGGCCAGGGTCAACAGGGCTTCTTCTTCCTTGTCCATGAAGCCTTCTAGGGCTACCTCTCCCCTGTCTAGGGCCGCAGCCACTCCCTGATTCTTTACAGTCTGCCCCAGGGCTCCACCTGCATGTGGTCTAGTACAGGGCCCAGCTTGCTGCTTAGGAGTAGCTACTGCAGCCACCCGACATAGGATGCCAGCTGTGCCCTTGAACAACTGTGAGAGCTTGAACAAGCCTCTAGCTTCTTCCAGGTTTAATTTCCTCCCGCTTAGCTCGGGGATGGTAACTGTCTCAGCCTTACCTCATGGCTGTAGGAGACACAACCACAAGGCTACCTTAAGGGCCCCTATTCACCTTGACAAATGTACATAGATTTTAGCATTTGACCAAGTGTCCTCACATCCCCCAGTCATAACAGTAGCACTGTCTGTGGAGGGGCTGCCATGGGACGGGTCCTGGGCCAAGTTCCTGGCTCCCTGAGCTGCCCTTCATGAGTCTGTGGACTGCCGGTCCTTGGCACCTGTTACCCAAACAAATGGCATCTCTTTCGGCAGAAGCAGTGTCCCCGTGTGAAGTGTGTCTGTGCGCATCTCACAGCATCAGGCTTCTCAGGGACATTGGCAAGCAAGGGGACAGAGCTCCTGAAGAGAAGCCTCGTAGATATGGACTGCCCAAGTGGGAGCGCAGCCCAAGCAGGCGTCCTATCCTCTGCCTGGTTTTGGACCTCCACAATAGCAAACAGATCTTGGTGAAATTTGTGTCTATTCTTTGGTTTCCTCTGTTCATAGAGTTTTTTCATAATGCTATTAAAGGAATTGTTTCCTCTATGGACAAATTGTCAAGTTTCACCCAAAGAGTGAATGCTTGCTACCTAGAAGAAGGCCCCAACAGAGGCAGATCACAGTAGGGTAGTAAATGCCGCACCCTTAACCTGCAGTCAGCAGTTGGTAAGGAGATACTCATGGAAACACAAACTCGAGTCATGAAAAGAGCACAGAAGTTGGCTTTCTGCATCCGCTGGTGTTTCTTCTCTCATTTCCCCCAAGAGTCATCTCGTAACATAAATGATGGCCAGGGTAAAATAAGCTAAGGATGTGTTCAGAATATTCAAAATGGAAGACAGACCAACCCATGAGAGAGGCCCATGCTCCTTGTCAGCCCAGAAGGCAAACGCACCCCATACCTGAGCCCACCAAAGAAAGGAAAAGCCAAGAGAATGTGCTCTGGGTTATTTAGAAATATAATAACATCATACGAATTGAAAGAGAGAGGGCTTTGTTTAACAGCTGATTTAAGAGCACTGTTCCCAGTTCCTCCCCTCACTTGTGTATGTTAAGAGTCTTTGCTGCTTCAGAGTGATTTTGAGATGGAGATGACCCAGGTGAAGAATTTAGCACAATAACTGGTCTGTAACAGGCCGGTGGTGACAAATGTGAGTCCTTGGTGCTTGTATTTTGGTTTCCTCTGTTCTGACTCTTATAAAATTAGTGATGGGGTCAATCAAACAGCTCACTCTTCCGGTTGAAAATTGTATTCCAATATCCAAATATCCCTGTAGTCTCGTGGCATCCATGGCTTAATCAGACACACCTGGCATGCTTTGGGCACATCTGATAGACGACTCTGCCCTGGCAGCCTGCCACCCTGGGGCCTAGAGTAGGAGAAAAGCTGAGTGCACAGTCAGGAAAAGGGTGGAAAACCAGAAAAAGGAGTGGCAGACAAGACAATAGAACCAATTGGTCCCAGAGATACGTTAAAAGGGAAATATATATATATAATAAAGGGGGAGTAATCACAAACATTTAAAAGCCTCCCACACCCTGTGACAGAACTTCAAAGGCTAGAACAAGGAGCCAACCTTTAGACCTTTGTTGGAGCAGTGGGATCCCTGGCCTGTTTCTTCTCCAGCCCCCGCCGAGCTAAGGACCACCCCCACAACCAGAAGCTTTTTGCAGTGTGTACCTGGAAAGACGAGTGCCCCAGCCTCGAGGGGATTTCTTTCACCATTTAGCAAGAAATCCTAGACCATGCCGACTGAGAAGCGTTTCTTAATTTCCCATGCAATCTGAAGCATTATCCAAGGGTTATTTTTGTTTTGTTTTACTCAGAAGTGGGGTTGCCGGAGCACTCCTCTTGGACATGTTCAGATTGGAATTAATTAGAATTCCTGTACAGTTTTCTTCAGTTATAATTATAGCTTAATTTGATTGCTTAATAGCTCTGGTTTTCGTAATGTTTAGCACCTGTTGTAAACTGCGCGAGATAAATCACCTTCTACCTTGCAGGGTGTTTATGCCTAGCTTTTGCCTTTTCTCTTTCAGCTGGTGGGCTCACGGCAAGAGCCACACGCGTTGCTCCTCCCTGCCCTTTCCACTAAAGAACTCTCTTTTGCAAGGCTATTTAACCAGAGAAGAAGTGACTTTTACTTAAATGCCTCCTTAAGACTGTTAGAATTTTTTTAAGGGGAAAAAACTGAGAATAAAAAAAGGGGGGAGTATCTCAGATGCTGTAAACTCCAAGGACTGACCCCTGGTATTATGTAGACTTGCACATACAGGTCACCTTTTTGATGCAGTGGTGTACAGGGTGGGTTTCCCCCCTCTTCCTTTCCATTCTGGGATTATTAGACAGCCGTGGAAGGCCTGCATCATTAATTGATTTCTCCCATGCATTGTGCTATGATACAATTTTTCAAGGCTGTGCATAATTGTGTTCTCTGTGCCAGCGTTCTGTGTTCTGTCCTTGTCATACTGTCATTGAAGGCTGCTTCCACCCTCTGTAATTGGAGATGTTCTACTTTTGGGCAAAGGTGTGGGGGCAGCTCAGGGGAACAGCGCTGACATTTACTTCATCAATTTATTTTTATTGTTCCTACATTTATTGCAGCTATAACAGCCCTTTAATAGTTATATGTCCTCCCTGTAGGGTATTCTGGTATTTGAAATTTTTTTAACTCATTTGTTCTCATAGATAACAGTAAAGTGCATTTCAGGATAACCTTTAGGTTTCAATCTCCTTTCTTCTTTGGGCTCTGAGGCAGTCTTCGCTTTAAACTTTTACTGCATCACCAGTGTAAAGGCCAGAGCACCAAGTTCATTCTACCACTGGAGTAACCACAAATTAGTGGTCCTGAAAATTTCAGGGAGGTTCGTCCTAAACTGAAAGTGCAGCTATTACTGTTAATTCAAAACTGGCCATCCTTTTAGGGGGGCACTAAAGGAAAGTGGGTGGGAAGGGGAGAAAGTAAGGGGCCATGAGAGGATCCAGGTGAAGATTAACTGGGTCTCACATTACAATCCTAGTCAAGTAAGGATTGTAATGAAATCTTTATGACTGATGAGCACTAGACTGGACTCCCACGTTGCTGCCCTTCAAGGTGAAAGGCACAGGACACGCAGGAAGTGCTTAGAGGTGTACTCGGTTACTCTCAAGTTGTCTTCCCTCTCTAGAGCTCGGTGGCTCCCAACTTCAGACCTGGCCTTCCTTCCCCTAAACGGCCTGTCAGAGCCTTGTCCTAAATGCAAACCCTTATTTGAAAGCCTAGTCTGTTGACTTTTTAGACACCGTCTTGTCCACCTTGCTACACCTTGTCTCTTGTCTACAGTAGAGAAACATGTGTGTAGCAAGAAATAGCTCTACTCTTTTTTTAAGGGCTTGATGGCGAGCATCACCTGGGACATCCTGCACTGGTCACCGGCTTTACCATCCTCTGAGTGGTACCCACAAGCACTCAGGTGAATGTCCGTCTGTGTTTCCCTCACAACAGCCCTACACAATTATTTCCACACCTTCTCTTCCTCACCAGCAATGAGATAGCAGGAAGGACCAAAGGCTCTGGTCACTGTTCGGGGCACCAGCTGCAGTGGTTTCGATGCTCTCCTCAGGCAGACAGCAGCCTACAGAGGAACACAGCATCAACCCCACATTGGCACCACTCATAAACAAAAAATATTTTCAAGTAAATAAACTCTCAAGATCCATTATAGCGGGAGACAGAAGTGAGCCATCCCAGGGAACAGGCACAGACCTAGTGGTCAAAGCTGGGTCTCCAGACCTCTCTCCTGACCTTCCTCCATGCCCAGTTCTTTCACAGTAGCAACAAAGGACCCAAAGACACAAAGTTTAGGGGGTGAGAGATGACTCCACTCAGTGCCTTCTGCAAGAGGCTCTGCTAAGCGTAGCCCTTGCCACCTACTCCTACGCACCCCAGCCCTGTGTCTGTTGCTCCGTGTATCTCTCTGGGAACTTCCACTGCCCAGCGAAGCTCTTCAAAAGACTCGTTCCTGCAGTCTTGGTACAGCTACTAGAGGCTCTGAAGGAGATAAGGGAATAAAGAGAGGAACCATGGTCCTGGACCAAAAGGAGAAATTCCCACACACACACACCTCCAGGCTACGGAACCACATGACTACACAGAGCTCTCCAGCAAGGATTCTGGCAAGTGTCTGATGATGGTGGGAGGGTGGAAGGCTCGGTGGCATCTCTGTAGTTTTTATTATTAGGTTGGACTAAGAGTTATAGAAAGGCACCACCATTGGGAGATTCATGAAAAAGATTTAATTTTTCTCCATCAGTGAGTTGCTGCAAAACTCAGGTGTTACTTATTCAGGTTCCAGACTCGTTCCCTCATCTTTACAGACTTTCAGAGGAAAGTCAGGATGGATTAATTCCACAGCCTAGGCCCTGGCAACCTTGGAGACCTTTCGCACCACCCTAGAATGTTTTCCAATGTCTCTACCAGAAAAGAAGAGTCATTGTGCACTGGTTATTGCAACGTGGAGGTAACTTAGACACACAGAGCAGCGGTGGCAAGCTTCATTGTGCACAGGAGACTTCCCACGGACTGAAGTCAGGGTTGTAAGATCTAAAAGATAAAAGTGCTAAACATTCATTTAGGGAGATCTCGATTTCAAAGACACAGTTGCATCTCCATTATCCAAGTCAAGATATGGGCCATAATTATCAAGGGAGTTGATAGCCAGGACGTCCTGGCAAAGGGCAGGCAAGGAAATGCTGTCTTTGAACTCAGGCATCCTTGATGGCTTGGCAGGGCACCTTGGACAGAAGACTTCAGGAAGACACAGGGGACACAGGGAGCTCATCACGCAAGGTGCGCTTAATGAGAAAGAGAGACGGGGTATGGGCAGCGCGAGAGCAGCCCAGGGAAGCAGGGCTGAGAGGAATGAGGAGGAGGCCTGATGGCTGGCTCCCTAGCTGCTGCTGGGCCACCCTTAGGAAACAGCCTGTGAGGTAAGGGGAAATGTTATGAGCTATAATTGCTCTTCTAAAACTACAGAATGAGCTCAGATCAACGGCTCAGCAGTGAAGAACACTGGCTGCTCTTCAGAAGACCCACCTGCAGCTCCCAGCACCACACTGAGCCTCAAAACCACCTGTAATTTCAGTTCCAGGGGCTCTAATGTCAGCCTCTGGCCTACCTACACAGGCACCGAATACACACATACACATGAAAGTAAATGACTCTTTTTTTTTTTTAACCTTCAAGGTAATTTTCTTGTGTCTTATCTATTTGTATGTTTTCTCTTTGAAATATCTAGTCACGTGCTTTGCCTGTTTTCTTATCAATGTATTTATTTTTTGCTAGCTTTTATTTCTTGTTCTTTCTATGTTAAAGAAAGATACATTACAGAGAGTTTCCCATTTGTCAGTTTTTTTCCACTTTTTTCTTTGTATTCTTGCTGTGTCAAACCACCCAGCCAGAGGGTATTTCCTGTTTCTATGACGGTTTCCCATATGGAATGTCTAGATTTTATACTATTAGACCAATCAGTTTCTCTTATACTGTGCGTAGTATTAGCCTACTTAAAATGTCTATTCGCAAAATATTACTTATACTTTAGTATGGTTATATTTGATGGTTTACTCTCTACTTTTATTTTCTATATTCTTTGTTTACATTCCAAAAGCCTTCCCCTTTGCCAGTCCCCCCCCCATATGTCCCATAAGTCCTCTTCTCTCCATCCGTTCTCCTATCTTTCCCCCTCCCTTTTCTCTGTCCTGGTACTCCCCTACAATGCTGGATCAAGCCTTTCCAGGATTAGGGCCCTATTCTTCCTTCTTCATGGGAATCATTTGATATTCTAATTGTATCTTCAGTATTCAGAGCTTCAGGGCTAATTAATATCCACTTATCAATGATTGCATTCCATGTGTATTCTTTTGTGATTGTGTTACCTCGCTTAGGATGATATTTTCCAGTTCCAACCATTTGCCTAAAAAATTCATGAATACATTGTTTTTAATTGCTGAATAGTACTCCATTGTGTATATATACCACATTTTCTGTATCCATTCCTCCATTAAGGGATATCTGGGTTCTTTGAAGCTTTTGGCTATTATAAATAAGGCTGCTATGAACATAGTGGAGCATGTGTCCTTATTGCATGCTGGGGAATTCTCTGGGTATATGCCCAGGAGAGGTATAGCAGGGTCCTCTGGAAGTGTCATGTCCAGTTTTCTTAGGAACCGCCAGACTGACTTCCAGAGTGGTTGTAACAGCTTACAATCCCACCAGCAATGGAGGAGTGTTCCTCTTTCTCCACATCCTCGCCAACACCTGCTGTCTCCTGAGTTTTTAACCTTAGTATGGTTTACACTTTTTCTGATACTTGGGAACCCAGTTATTAATGTTTCTAATGACTTGATAGATGTCTTAACACTGTCTAGCAAATGATACCATTGCAATTCCTTGCTGACTCCCCCTACCATCTTTACAGTGTAACAGAGGCTGGTGAGTATCTGACTGTACTTCTTGACTTTATATTTTGTTCTACTGATTTTTCTATCTTTTCCTTGGGTCTATGCTATACTGTTTTAGTTGCAATAGTTTTATTATCTATGCCTAGTCTGGTAAAATGTAATTTAGAGGCTGAAGTGATGGTTCAGCAGTTAAAAGTACAGCTGCCTTTCCAGAGGACCCAGGTTTGGTTCCCACACTGACCTGGTACCTGACAACCATCCCTAAGTCTAGATCCAGGAGCTCCAACATCCCCTTCTGGCTTAGTTGGGCCCCAGCACACATGTGGTATGCAGACATGCATGCTAGCAAAATACATGTATTATAATAATAAAATAAAATTTAAAAATATAATTTATAAAAAGCATGAAACTTCCAGACCTTATTCTATGCTAAGAGTTCTTCCTCAAATTATTGTCACTCAAAGAGTTAAAGCAAGCATAAAGTAAAATATATCAACAACAAAAAATATTTAGTAAGATTTACCATGATGGGCTAGTGAGATGACTTAGTGGATGAAGGCGTTTGCTGTCAAGCCTGGCTGAGTTCATCTCCAGGACCCACATAGCTGAAAGAGAGCAAAGATCCTTGCAAGCCTCTGCTTCCAGATGTTAATATAGCATGTACACACCAAGGACACATAAATGGATAGATAGATTAGATAGATAGATAGATAGATAGATAGATAGATAGATAGATAGATAGATAGATGAATAGATAGATAGCTAGATGGATAGATAGATAGATGGATGGATAGATAGATAGATGAATAGATAGATAGACAGACAGACAGATGAGAGATAGATAGAAATTAAAAAATGTAGGATCTACCCCACTGATACTTAAGAGGTTAAACTAAGAACAATAGGCAGAGATTTTGAAATTGATTAGGCAACAAAGTACAAGACCAAAGTACCAAGACCTATGGAAGAAAAGACCCTGTGGGTTCAATAGATCAGAAAGCCTCGCAGAGGTGGACACAAGGACTGGTCACACGGACTTTTGATGGTACGAAGGGTCCCTTTCCCCTGGGAATCAACTGATTTGTTGCTAAGAACCAAAGCTGGCAGTTACTGAGTGAGTGCCTACTGTTTACCAAGTCCTGCTCTAAACCTGTGGCATGCATAAAACTCCAAACTTACTCAGGCACTGAAGACAATGCTTAGCACTCTTAACCTGGGTGTGGTGGTGTATGCCTGTGAGCCCGGCCCCTGGGTGGTGCATGCCAAAGCACACCAAGGTGCTGATTAGGCCATCCTCAGATGACCTAACATCTAAGAGTTCAAAGCCAGCATGGAACATCTAAGATCCTGCCTGTCCCACCTGGCCAGAGTACAGTTTATTTCCATCATCACAAGGGGGCTCCTTTCCCACGGGGGAAGCCAACAGTTCTCGTTCCTATACACTGTGTGAGCCTCCAGTATAGTCTAGTCACCTGCGTGACCCCTGCTCACCTAAGACCAGTGTGGCCCCTGTCTGACCTCATCCTAGGCTGACAGTTACTGAGGCACCCACCCAGCCTCCCTCAGTCCAGCCTGAGGATGGGAACAAGGAGGATGCTCCTCCTGCAAAGTGGTCTCAGAGGGGCGGGCTCTGGCAGTAAGGAGACAGAGGAAAGAAATGCCACTCTTAAATATTTCTGCCTTTAAGACAGAAGCAGAGCCTGTGGCCTCCTGTGGCCTCCTGTGGCCTCCTGCCGTCCGGTGCCAGCAACTGCCAGAACCACAGGGCCTCTGGCAGGCAGGGTCAGGAGACAGCACAAAGCCCCAGTGTTGGGCTACACCAGCAGTTTCACAACTTTTTAAGCCACACAACCATTTGTGACCCTTGAGCCATGCACTCTTAAGTCTGGAAGGGATTTCAGGTGGACCCTGTCACCAGGATGGCGCTGAGAGTCCGCGGCCGGCAGACGTCACCTTGAGACAATGGTGTCAAATGTCCATGTTCCCATCACCGCCCTTTGTTCCTCACAGAGGCCTTTGGAACCAGAACTAAGGTCCCTTCCCCGTGTCCTCCTCCCTCCTCTCCCTGTGCCTGCCCTGCCAGTGGTAACTGGTGAGGTCTGGCTTGCCCTGGCTCCTGGCTGGGTCCCTCCCCGGTTCTTCACCTTCTTCCAGACTCTTCCTGGCCTGTGCTATCCCTCTGTAGCAATGCCAGCATGGGGATGAGGCTAAGACACCTCTGCCTCTGATCCACTATCTCTCCCTGACCAGAGGGAAGGGGGCAAAAAAAAAAACCTGACCCCAACATGTCATTTTCCTCAAGAACAACAGGTACAGAAAGCAGATCTGCGCAAGAGCAGGGCATCCGCCCACTTAGTCTTGTCCCTGCCTGGCGGCCCGACATTCCTCACCTCACAGACACCATTGAATCCATGAACCTGGTTAAAGTTGGGGGAAATGTATGCAGGGTGTTAATCTAAACTCCCTGAATCCATCCGCTGGGGTAGAAAGCAACACAAGATAAAGGCTGTATCACATGGGAATCTCAGGTCTTTTAAAATTAGGATTGAATCCAAGGACAAGACACATGAATCTCCACAAATTCAAGGGCCCAAGTGAGAACTTCAGGTCTATCTGCAGGCCTGGCCAGTCCTGTGCCATTTGGACTTGTCCAGACTGCTGGGCTCCTGCCTCACCTGCTTCCTCTTCTGGGGTTATCCCACAAAGCTCTTAGAGGCTTCCTTCCCTGTGGAGCTAATGACCCGACGGATGAATTAGATTCCAGACCATGGCCTGAGAGACTGACAGGAGCCAGCCTCGAAGCCTTGACCTCCAAATGACCACCCTGCATGGAAGCTGGTTTATTTTCAATGTATCTGAAGCCTCAGCTCACGTGGCCCCTATTTCGTGCGGCAACTGCAAGAGGCCAGCGGCAAGCCAGGTTAGGTCCGGTCTTTCTGTACCCAGAGCTGGAATCCATGCTCTACAAACAGATGGTCCTCAGAAGCAGGAGCTGGTCCAATGTCATGGGGCTAACTGATGTCCTGGAACTATAAACTCTTCCCTGTGTCTTCACTCATGAGGATGGGCCTAGCACCGAGGACAGGGCCTTCAACTGTTTTCTGAATGGTTCTGTTAAGAACATCACAGATCAAATGATGTACAAGAAGAACGGAGGAGTGGCCCCTGGTTCTGGAAAGACTCAGTGTAGCAGTATAAGGTAAAACCAGAACAGGGAAGTGGGAAGGGGTGAGTGGGAGAACAGGGGGAGGGAAGGGGGCTTATGTGACTTTCGGAGGGGGGGGGGCCTGAAAAGGGGAAATCATTTGAAATGTA
The DNA here is from genome assembly GCF_947179515.1 of Apodemus sylvaticus. NCBI lineage: Eukaryota > Metazoa > Chordata > Mammalia > Rodentia > Muridae > Apodemus > Apodemus sylvaticus. The sequence continues at coordinate 99,349,890 of NC_067482.1, read as the reverse complement.
AATAAAAAATATATCGAATAATAAAAAAAAAGGAACATCACAGATACTATGTTCCTTCTCCCCTCGCTTTCTTCTAAGGGGACAGGAAGGGAAGGAACAGCAGACAAGCTTGCCCCCTGACTGGAATCTCCACAGATATCACTGGTGGCCAGGCTCAGCAAAGCATTGGCTGACATGACTAAATGGCTCACAATTCAGAGGAATGCGTCAGCAGGTCTAACTTCCACCAGAAAGGAAGAGAAGCTGTCCCCGATTACACAACTAGAAAGAACACCTGGTCTAGCTTGCCAGAACCCTCCCAACTTCTCAAATCACTTTACAAAGACAGGCATCCCCAGGCTGTCACTAGTTCTCACCCCTCCACCCCAAAGTACCAGAGACTTCAGGACAGCTGCTGTGGTCACTGGAGGAGGCTAGGTCTGCCGCTGAGATACAGGAGGCCAGAAGGCAGCCGCTGGCTGCTCCCCCTCCCCCCACCCCACTTCCCCCCCCCACCCCCGACCCGTGACAAAGAACCCTGCCCCCAGGCTCTGATCACCAACCCACTTGATTCTGGGCTGCTGTTCCCAGAAAGCCCCAGTTCCACATTGGCCATGCCACAGTGGGCAAACTGTAAGAAGTGAGGGCAGAAGGGAGACAAACTTTGGACAGAAAGCCCCCACATTCCCTATAACCTTCCTGAGTGGGGAGCTGAGCCTGCCCCTACAGTCTCGCAGCTCCCCCACCCACCACCCACGCCGGCTTCCTGAACTCCAGGTGTTAGCTTAGAATCTACAGTCTACAAAACTTGGATGCACTTTACAGCAGGACAGTTCCGGCAGCTGACCTTCACATGCGCCTTTGTTAAGTTAAACACCAAATCCAGGCGGGAAAGAGACGCGGTCTGGGCAGGGCGCTCTGGGAGGAGGCGTGGTCGGTGGGCGGGGCTTAATGTTACAGGTAAGCCTTGGACTTGGAGTGAACTTCCCGCCTGGAGCAATCTCTCCTTGCTCAGCTAGCCCTTGGTTTCCTGGCTGCATTCAGCTTCTTTGAGCCCTTTTTGTCTTTAAATCCATTCCGCATGCTATTGCACGCTCCTTGGTGCACTTTTTTTCAATCTATAATTTAAGAAGGCGGTCGTTCGATAGGGTCTCCAGTCTCGTCTCGGACTGGAACCTCTAAAGTACTTCTCAGTAGGCAGCGAATCACTCCCCTTTGATTACCATGTGATTAGTTTGTTCAACGGACGGCCTTTCTTCTCTGAGGTCTTCCTGGTGTCTTCGGTCTCCTATGCACTTCTTAAGAATTTAAATGAGCCATTTTATTTCTTCCTCCAAGCCCGGAATCTACACGCCCGGCCCCACCCTTCGGCCTCCCCTTTTAGCGCGCCTAATAAACAGGAGCGCAGTTTCCGAGGGCCCCCTCTAATGGGGAATTTTATGTTGTTTGTTGTGCTTCCCACAAGACCGAAGGCTGCTAAAGATTGAGAGACAGTGACATAAATGTCAGGGAAACGCCTCGGTAGTGTCAAGCCTAATTAGACGCTCGCACTTGGGAGACAACTAGAGAGCCCATAAAACTGCGCGCGCACCCTCTCTCAACGCACGCCCGCAGCCTGGCAGATGGGGCAGGGCAGCCTAGAAGAGCCGGGAACACAGAGACAGGCGAGGGAGAACAGCTTCTGGGGACGCTGAGTTACAGTTTAGTGCGCCCCCTTGTTCCCTGTAGGTCACTCTGGTCCTGGAAGTACCCACCGGCAATGCTTTTTTATGCATCAGGGGCTGTAGGCATAGTGCCTAGGGGCTGTGGACTTGTCAAAGGCCAGCAGAATGTTTGAGATGAAAAATAAATTTTTTGGCTGTAAACTGCAAAGCAGAGACTGTGAAAGCAAAATGATAATTGATACAATAATTAAAGCAGCAAATTATAAAAATTATTTTACAGCAAAAATATGTGCGTGTGTACACACATATGGGCTAACTGGGTATCTTTTATCTGCCATGCTTACAACCAGATGAGTTTCAGGCCTCAGATGGTTTAGGATTTCGGTGTATTGCATATGAGATGTGGGGGAACAGAACTCAAATCTAAGCCTGGGATTCTCTATGTGTTGGAATGCCCCTTGTGCAAGTCCGCTGAAGGTGGTTTTATACAATATTTTATAGCATACCAACACCTTGACAACAGCTTGTCATATAAGGTGAGGCAAGGAATTTTCCACCCCAGCATCATGTCAACACACAAAGTGTCAGACTTTGAAGCGGTATAGGTTTCAGATTTTCAAATTAGAGATGGTCAGCCCATGATGAACACACACACATTTTAAAGATTAGTATGATGTGGAAGAGAATTTCTAAAGTGAATGTGTCTGTAGCCTTAAAGTGGCCACGGCTAATGTTACAATTTGTTGTAATAATAGAAGATGTCCATGCTCCCTCGTGGGTTGATTGTAGAAAACATGGCACATGGCTAATACTGAAGTCCTACGTGTGCCATGTGCAAGGGACAAGAGGGCAAGAGGCACCCTCCTTAGAGCCACTGAAAGTCACTGGCGGAGACTGACTCAGCTTCAAAAATAATTCACTTGTTCTCTCAGTAACTATTTATTGAGCACCTATTGTATGCAATATTCTTATCAAAACAATGAGTCAAGGATACAAAAATCCTTGTCCCTGTGAGGCTCAGAGTCCTGGGAACTTTGATCTAATGAGGGTTCCTAAGTTTACTCTGTCTGATCGTTGAGGGAGAAGGGTATACACATCTGACTACAATGGGTGATCTCAAGGAATCATTAAAATATTAACATAAGATAGATCTCTTTTAAAAGCAGACTGAACAATGCTAAGCAAGCATTTTAATAGAGTGGGGTGAGAGAACAGCTCTGTCCTCGACAGCCGGGTCCGGGAGGGAGGGAGTGTGGGAGGTGGGTCTAGTTATTCCATGCCCCAGTCTGCAGCCTGTGATCCTTTGCAGATGTGTGCAGAGAAAGAAAAGGCCTGTTTTTGCCCAGAGGGAGATAATATACACATGGATGAGACAGTGTGTGTGAGAAGGCACGTTGTAAACTCTCAAGTGCGATGTGAATTATATGTCTTATTATGGACATGACACATTCTGTTTATGTACCTGACAGACATGCTGAAGACATTGTGGAGAAAGCCATGTTCAATCATTTCCTTCTCTCCTTTTCACCCAGGTAATTTTCTGCTAAGTTGAGCCAGCTTGAACATAAATGTCCCAAATTCCTTTTAGTCACATGTTTGAATCCCACCGAGGGGGTTGAGAAGTGTTACAGCCTCAAAAATAGTGTTCGTGGAAAGACAGAAACATTTGGGACCTTCTGAAAAGGGCTTCTGCTGCCACGGGAGGCAGGGAGTCTGTGTGCACACGCGCGTACCTTCTATAAACAATATCGAAGCATAGGTTCAAGGCACAAGCCGATGAACGCCCAGATGCCCCATCTTGTCGGCAGCTTTGGTAAATCTAATCAAGGCATCTGGTCAGTCCCCCCCTTAGTGCCATAGCAAGTTTATGTGTTAACTTATGATTCAATAAGCCTAGGGTGTAAAAAAAAAATAATTGTCGCTCACCCCCATTTGCCAGATGTAGACACTGAGCAGAGCAGACCTCAGTGGGCTGCACAAGGAATCGGTGATGCTTCCTAAGAAAAGAGACTCAGCTTTCCCGGCACTCTTCAGAAGTCCTCCCTCGGCGGCTCTTACCAGGCCCCTGGCACGAGCCCACCTAAGACGAACCATCTTTCAGATGACAAGAATTACTCCATGGGTGAAACCACACCATTAACTTTCCTATGACTTTCCCTTTAACACCAATTGCCCAAGAAATTCTTCCCTGGACTCTGCCTGCCTTCTCTCGCCAAGTACATACTTAAAAACACCAACACCTCAGGCACACACTGCTCAAGGGCATCCCTTCTAGCCCTACCGGGCTTAGCAAATAAAAACAGGAGACATTGTTAGATCTTAGTTTTATGTAAACAAACAGTATAATTATATCTCTGACAATCTTTTGGTTGTAAGACTTCATTGTTTAAGCACCGGGAGATAGCTCTGTGGATGGGCAGAGCCCCAGCCCGCACAGGCCCTAGGCTCTGTCCCCAGCACTACAAAGAAAACAGTGCTTGTCTATCTGTCTGTCTGTTGCATTGCATAAAATGATTTGTACAAATGGAGTCAATCTATAAGCCAAAAGCCCGATATTTTTTTCTAGGCCTCAACACATGTTGGTCCTACTCATAGTCCACCCTCAAAGTGAGAAGTCTGAATTTACTTGTCAGAGATTCTGAGTGGTGGAGAAACACAAGGAAATGTCTCTAACTCCCATGGGATTACACTTGGAATAATCAAGAGAAGACTCTTTCTCTCCATAACTCATGGAAAACCCAGAGTCCTCAACTGGGAAGACCATAGCAACCACACCCAAGAGGCTGCTGTTCTCCAGTGTTACTCCCTGTGGTGGTGAGGGGCCTTTCTTAGCATGGTTCTTGGTGCTATCACCTCCTGGCTCCTGCAACTCGACAGATGGCAACTTTGTTACCCACAGTTAACTCAGTCCATATCTGTAGGCAGGAGAAACAGCCAAATGCAAAGCAGAAACCAGATATCCAATAATTGAGCTCAAGTTAAATAAAAATGCAGTCACACACACACACACACACACACCAAAAGAAGGGAAGAGGGAGGGAGGGAAGGACAGAGGGAGGGAATGAGGGAGGGAGAAAGGCAGGCTTAAAGGACATTGCTGCTTTATTTAGGGCATGGAAACTGGTAAAGGAGAAACAAACACCACAAAAGATGAAGTGTTGACCAGCAGATGCAAGCTTCCCTCTCACCCCTGAGAGGAGAAGCCTTCCCCATCTCATCTCAACAGTAAGGAGAGGAACTGGTGCCGGAGGGAGAGAGGCAGGCGACCCCTCAGCACAGTCTGCACTGTTCCCGGTTCCAGTAGCAGCCCGGGGCAGGGTCCTTCTGGAGGATTCCCAACAAAACTAGAAGCTAGGGTTCTCCGTGTCTTCATGGGGCTGTTGGTTTGTTTGTTTTGTTCTCTCTGTATGACACTGGGTTTGTAAATGAGGAGGGCGTTTGAGCGCTTCACGGCTGGTATTTAGCTATCATACATTTAGTATCACACACTGACAGGATCTGCTGTCATCCAGTGAAGAAAGAGTGTGAGGGCGAATGGAGAAAGGCAGCACCCTCAGGGAATCAGTTTGGGGACCTCAGGATAGGAAGGCAGGTCTAGGGATGACGCCTCCTTCGCCCAGCCTATATTTCTAGTAAAATTACTGACAATGTGAGCTAAGCCCGGCCAGGCAGAGAGCAAGCAAGACACCAGGGTGAGCACGTCCTCAGGCAAAGACAGTCGGAGCTCAGGATGCTAACCCACACTGGCTCCACAAGCGTGGGCCAGCCTCTTTCCACGGGTCACCTGGATGCGCTGGCCCTCGGGGACTGGAGCCCAGATGGGAAGGCAGACATTCAGAGACAATTAGCCCACTGTGTGGTAAGGAAGCAGACTGGCCAGTTGGCCCAATGTGGGCACAGAATCTCAGCAAAGCAGCAGCAATGATGGGAGAGAAGGAACAAGGGAGAGAGACAGAGACGCAGAGACAGACAGAATTGAAATCATTTGGACTTGGGCTATTTCTCCAAAAAATGCAAAAGAAGGAAAATCTGAGTTTTGTTGAATTCTTCAGATCATATGGCTGAAAACATGAATTCTAGAGCAATTATGCCAATATCTGATGCCCTGCTCTGCTGTTTAACCAATTCTGTTGTCTTGGAAAAGTTAGTGCACTATCCAGGGCCCTGGCTTTCTCATCTGTATAATGGGAATTGGATATTGTGCAATTATTGTGAAAACCAAATGACTTTCAATAAACCTATGGCACCAGACCCTGGGACATAGCAAATAACGGAGCTACAGCTAGTGTTACTACTGCTTGTCTGACTGGGCCTTACTTTCATTTGCTTATTTTACCTTTGAGGATACACAAGGTGCTGCGTGTGGCTAGGAAGGGGAGCAATAACTTGAATTCCAAGAATTCAACTCCGGTTCTCAGATCTGGGGGCAAGTGTCATTACCCACTGAGCCATGTTGCTGTCCCCATTAACTGTTTTTATTTAAGATTAAAGGTTGAAAGAAGGATGGTTTAATTCAGGGACTGGAGTCTCTAAACCTCTTACTGCCAGCCACCCTTGTTAAGGTCTGTGCGACCAGTGTAGCAAAGTGCCCCTCCAGGGGCCTCACGCAGCCTGCAGGAGGGGACCAAGGAGATGCTCCCCCACCTCCCGCCCCCGAGCTTCTGAAGTCAGTACAGAAGTGCTGTCCAGCTAAGGGCATGTGAGACTGACGTAAAAGCTAGAGGCAGGCGAGGGACCAAGCCAACACAGGAGGAGGATCCACAGTGAGGATCGGAGTGCGCGGCCAGGTTGAAGCTGCTGCCTGAAGCCAGAGCCAGAAGCTCCAGCCTGGATCCAAGCGGCAGCCTCCCCACCAGGGCCTCCCTCCAGCCTCCACGCAGGTCTCCCTGACGGTGGGCACTGGCAGCCTTCGGGAGCTGCTGGATTTAAAGGCACGTGAAATTTCACTTCCTCCTCTTCGGCTGGTCTGAATCACTGCAGCGCTGGCAATTCCGTATGTTGACCCACAGGGAGAGGAGACCGGCGTACGTGAGAGGGGCACGGTGGGCCAGAGAACCCTGGAAGGGAACCTTGGCCACCACAGCTCCCTCTGTGTGAACTTTTCTGCCTTCATGATCAGAACTAAGTAAAACCGCTAGTAGGCAGAGAGGAGACAACTAAACCGGCAGCCTCCTGTCACACAGAACTCCCCAGAGCAATGCGCTCCCCGCTGCAGCTCATGTTTCTGTGAGAGGAGAAACATAGGCAAGTATTCCCTTTGCTGAGTTCCCTCCACAGGTCAGCTCAAGGCCTGCAGAACCCTGGGAGGAGACTTCCGTCAGCAGCCCATTGTACAGCTAAGGACACTGAGGGTTTGAGCTAAAGATTCAGCAACGTGGCCAGTGCCTCACAGCTAGTACACAGCAAGCGCACATGGTCTTGGCGTTGTCTCGTCTGAGGAGTGAAGAAACTTAGAGTTTAAATGGGACAAAGGTCATGCACGAGGTTACAAAGCCAGGAGGTCCTGAAGCCAACGCCAGCACCACACAGGCCTCCTCAGGTACCCAGGGCTGCTTGCACCAGCTGGTGGATTCAGGCTTAGTGATATGCTATTTGCAAAGGGCAAGAATGAGAAGATTATAGGGGTAGACTCAATGGGCAGCCACTCAAGCTCACCTGCAAGGAAGAACTACTTATTTCCTTGTGCAACCTCTAATAGTAAGATGGCATCCTGCAGCACCTGCTGCTGCTGTGGAGGCTGTGTGAGCACTGGGTGGGGCTTTATCAGCAGGGACAGAAAAGTCCCAGAGACCTCCATGGCCTTCGGGAGGGAGGTCCCTTTGGTATGGGGCCTTAGTTTTGCTTTGTCGATTAAGACAGAGGAGCTAGAGCTGAAGTCGTGTTTCTGTTAGTACAACCAAGTAGCTGGGAATGCTAGCCCCATGCAGAGCACCCAGCACCCAGAACCTAGCGGTGAGCAGAGCAGAGGTGCAACTCAGATCTCAATGCCCAGATGCTTATGCCCAGTCCTGGGGTATGAGCAATGCTGCCCAAAAGCGCCCCGCTAAGGAGCAGGCATATGAGAGTCTAACCGAACCATGCGGATGGAAGAGCTTCTGGCCATTGGTTATCCTGGATGTTGGTTGGGGAGGCCCTGGAAGCCTCCCTGGCTTAGGTATAGAAATGAAACAGTGAAGAGAGGAAGGACTCCGTCCATGAGCTCGGAGCTCTGTAACTCATCCTTTCTGTCCCCCAACAGATCCTGACCCGGGTTGATCTGGTCCAAGCACTACGAATGAATGACACAAAGTGCAGCCCCAGCCTCACGAACCTGACGCCACGCCCTACGGCAGGCTCCATGGGATAAAATAGATAGAGGCTGATTAGCTTCCCCCCACCCCCCAGCTCCTTCCTGCCCTGAGATCTTCAGCTTCTGATTCCAGGGCTGGGGCAGGAGCAGCTTCAGGATGCAAGGCTGGCATCCGGTCCACAGGATGAGGAGTTGCCAGTGTGCCAAGGCCCCAAGGTCTCAGGCTGCTTGAGCCTACTGCTTCTATCCATGTGTCTGTTCGAGGGAAGCCATTGCCTGAGATTCTTCATGTTTCTTATTCTAATCGGGTGGAGAAGGGGATTTTTCATTTGGAAGTGGGTAGATTCCCCAAGCACAGAGACATCCCAGAAGAAAGGCTGGCTACAGTGGGTATTAGGAAAACCAAGGCAAAGACGTCCAGCTGCGAGTCACCCAGTCTCAGAGAATCACTTCATTTATTTTGTACTTTTCAATTAGTTTAGAGACAGAAAAATGAAAGCCCAGTATCTCTACTCCCTTTCTAGTTTTGCAAAAAATTTTCATTCATTGACTTCCACCTCCAAGAAGGCTGAAGAAACATCTCCATCCCCCAAGGCAATTTACTCCTGAGAATGGATTTGAGTTGGAGGCTGGGGGGAGGGGTAATGATTTCTTTTCTTTTCTGTTCTTTTCTTCATTTTTTATCCTTCTCACACTATTCAGTGCCAACATGAGCCTGACCATTTCCAGATGAAGCTCTGCCCTCACCAGAACAAAATATTTGCCAAAAGGTCTTTAATGAACTGAAAACATTAATTTGAAAAGCCTCCTGTGTGGGAAGAACGAGGCTTGGCGAGAAGAGGAAATGACACACAACCTGAAGGCTGGCAGGCCCTGGCTCTGGTTCTCCAGGAAAGACAAGGGAGCCATGGCAGGTTGGGGTCTAGAGCGGGCCCTGCCTTGCTCTGCGCACGCACGGCGCCTGGCCTGCCGTCTGAGCTTCCTTCTCCGTGTTCCTTTGTTAGCTGCTGCACAGGGTCCCTCAGCTAAAAAGCATCCACCAGTCCCAAAGACCTTCCCCATGACCAGAAATCCCAGCAAATATCCCGCTGGCATTATTTCAAAGGTGACCCCTGCCAGAGTGACATTCATATTAACAGCCAAGTCTCACCAGAAACTGCCACTTTCTAAAACCAAGGTGTTATTCAGCCCCCACCTTCAGTGCCACCCAAATCGACAGGAGGAGACAACATGAAAGGTACAGGCGCTTATAAGACTGCAGATTATAAGTCACTGGGCAGATATAATTACAGGAATTGCTCTCCCTAAAAGAAGTGATATTTATTTCAGCAATTCTGACCCTTCACTGGGATCTTGCTGCTCCCCCACCACACACACACACACACACACACACACACACACACACACTCCACACCCCCAAAGGGCTTTTCTAACTGAAAGGGAAGCTAAGCCAAATCCTCACACTCTCGGCCAGCTGCCAGGAAAAGTGTAAATTTTCGTGAGCTTGGCCTGTTTTGCCAGAAGTCTGTGATGTGTCTGGACATGAACGGTTGTTCGCCTCCTGTGAGACCAGGCACGAGTGCCAGGGAGTTCTAGAAGCAACGCATGGAAAGAACGAGAATGACCAGGCAAATGGGCAGCCTGTCAGTCTCCCTATTGGCCTTAGGGGGGAAATATGCCTGTTTCCTTAAGACTCAGGGTTCCAATTGTGCGCTGTTCTCCTGGGTGACTGCCTCCAGAGACTTCACCTTTCCTAGTGGAAACTAAGCCACTTAAGGCTGGGATGGGGGCACGGGACAGTGTCTTAGGCACTGGCTTAGCTAACTAGATTTAACCCTTGGTGGACCTGCAAGCTTGGCAGAGATGAATGCAAAATGATATTCTGAAGCAAGTGGAAAGAAAGGATTTTTTTTAAAAAAAGATGTCCAATAAAGATAATCAAAGGTCAGGACATTATTAGTCAATCTCCCAAACACTGAAAGAAACAACCTTGCTACTCTAGAGTGGGTGGACTTAAGGGCTAGTGTCAAGCAGCCCCATGGGACTCTCCTGGAGTTGGTTTTCTGTTGCTCACAATGCTATACAGGATGAGTTTCACTGACTGCTAAAAAGCCTGTGGTCTGTCTCCAAGTTCTTGAGCTTACTGAAGAGGGCAACAAACTGTAATGTGGAGGACGCAGGTATTTGGTGTGACTAGCTTGATGCCTCTGGAGAGAGCAAAGCCAAAGAGAGCGTGTGTTCTCCCAGTGATTGGCGAGCATCCTTAGGCCTCACGCCCGCCCTGCCCCTACTTGCTCCTGGAAAGCAGAAGGGGAAATCAGGAGGCCTAGCCTTGTGCACCAGGGGAGTGGATGAGCAGACAACCGCTACTGAGGAATTCTACCAAGCTGGGAGGGTCTAGAATGGGGCAAGGGAGAGTTTGAGTTGGAGAGACATGAGGAGTATTTCATAAAAAAACACAGACTGATCAAGGAACCCAGGTGTCCTCTAATTACGTGGACGATTCAACAGTGAGATATCAGTCGATTCAGCTCCCAGACCCACCGCCAGTGTCCCAGCTATTGTTGCTAAAGTGAAGCCTTTGTAATTGGAATGGGGCCTTGCTATTTATCTTTCCTGTCAATTAAACTGTAGATATGATTTGAAGGTTTTCTAGGGTGAAAATGTAGCATAAGGAATTTTTGCAGTTTTAAAATATAGAATTTCAGGGAAAATTGTTTGAGGGAGGGGACCAGAAAGCAACTAAGAGGTAAAGATAGGGGAAGGAGGGGGCGATATCCTCTTGACAAGCCCAGTGAGTTATAGTTCCCACCCATCGTAAGAGGATTAGAAATGGGCAGATAAGGGACAGCAAGATAAACGGACAGCCAGAGAATGGAAGAGGCCAAGGGAGAAAAGAGGAAAATGAAGTCAAGGAAAAATGTCAGCCAAGGGTCTAGCTTGAGAGAGACTCGAACTGTATGTTTGAAATCACTCTGCTGTATATGAAAAGGAAAGTAGGAAAGATGGATTAGAGATACACAGGTCTCCCTTGTTCTCTGGCAAAGAAGATTCCAGAATAAACTCTGTCACTGCTACCTTGGAATTTATTATGTAATTCTTAAAGCCACAGCACACTCACTTCTACCATGGGAAAGTGGCACATATGTGTTGGGAGGTAAAAGGTACCCACGGTCTCTCAGGCTCAGGAAGGATCCTTTCATTTCAGTGACAGTGGGAAAGTCAGAAAGGAAAAGTATATATAGCTCCACAGGACAGGAAATCTTGGATGTCCCTTATTCCTAACAACATAAAGCCTATTTTTAAATTATAGAAGTTAAAGATTGTATTTGTTTGTTATGAGTTTTTGCTCAGTTTGTTTAATGGGGAAGTTGAGAGTCACCGGCACTTTCTCTGTTTATTTTTAAAACTCTACCTTAGTGACTGTTATTCTTGGTAACTTGTGGAGCCTACGAGTGATGCCAGGACCCCTTGGCTGTCTCACACCAGGAAGGCCCTGAACCATGCAGAGCCGCACCCAGCTGACATGGGGTTATGGCTGGATTGCACACAGTGGGGGACAGACTAAACAAAGAACCGGCAGCCTTTTTATTTAAATAGGCAGGCACTCATTGCATGCAGTGCTGACCAAGCAAGCAAAAATGTTACGTCCTAGGTAGTTATGATTGCCGTGGTGAAACACATAACCAAAAGCAGATTGGGTCATTTGCCTCACACTTCCACACTGTAATCTATCCTTGAAGAGTCAAGACAGGAACTCCAGCAGGGCTAGAACCTGGAGGCAGGAGCTGATGCAGAGGCCACGTATGGGTGCTACTTACCGATTTGCTCATCATCTCTTGTTTAGCCTGCTTACTTGTAGAACCAAGGACCACCAGCCCAAGAATGGCACCACCTACAGTAGGGTGACCCTGGCCCCACCCCACATCAATCACTAATTTTAAAAAATGTTTTATTATAGCCAGATCTCATGGAGGCATTGCCTCAATTGAAGTTCCCTCCTTTCCAATGATTCTAGCTTGTGTCAAGTTGACATAAAACTAGCCACCACATGCCAGAAACATACACCATGGAGAAGTCACCCTCTTCAGCAAATAGTGCTGGGGAAACTGAATGCCCTGTAGACCCCTACCCCCTCACCTGGCTCAAAAATAAAGTCAAAATGGATTGGTGACCAGCTCTGTTTCTTAAAGGGCCAACATCACACCAAGAACTACCTTCTTACTGTCTTAAATAATCCTCACGCACTCCCAAGGTCAATGAGACTTCTGACACTTTATAAAGAGGGAAGCCAAGGTTCTAAGGGATTAAACCCATTGCGGAATACACACAGTTAAGTCCCGGAGCACAGCTGAGAAAGCCTCCTGCCACCTGGATAGTCAGGCTCAGAGGCTGGGACCATCCTAGTCAGGTATTCAGAATGTTGAAAAGACGATCGCACTTTACAGAACACGGGAGGGAGGGAAACTGCTTTTTCTATCTTTGGGTCGTTCTTGTGTCTCCCCAGCCATCTGCAGGGGTAGAACTTGATTTCATTAAACATGATATTTTTGTCAGATCTCTTATGCTTTCTTTGTTTTGTTTTCTCTTGCTTTCAATTAAAGGATTTTTTTTCCTCCCTCCCAGAAATTCTTTGGGGATTTGAAACCCACTTCAAGGAAGGATTTTTTAAAAAGGAAATCTTATCGTATTAGTCACTATGAAGGGTGTGAAGACAATGGGCAGTGAGCTGAGGTCAGCTTCACCCCCAGGAGCAGAGTGGTCTCCAGCACACTCTCAGTTCTAAGCTCTGGCAGGGACGCTGCCAAGCTGCTTTTTCTTCAAATGCAATAATAGTAATTAAAAAAATAAAAAATAAACTCTTCAAATTGAATTCCAATGGTTACAACCAAATAAAGAAATGGGCTGAGACTTCAAGTAAAAACCAGGATGCTCAGTCAGAGGAAAACACTTAGCTATGAAGAAGTTAAAATGCAAGCTGGAAGTAATACCAAAATCAGAGGAGAGCAACTGTGGCGTGAACCAGCAGACAGAACCAGCGGGGAAGCCATGGTGACTGACGGTGACTGATGGGCTGGGGACCAAGGGCAGCCAGGGCAGGGTGTATGCGAGTGTCTCCCCATTTTGAAATCAAAGAAATGGTCATGTGTGTGGTGCCCGCCATTTGTAGAGGCTGTCCTCCTTGGAAGTCTTGATGACATGGTCTCCTGTCACAGCCTTGAGTCACAAAGTTCCTTTCCCTACAGTAAGACATCAGTGGCACAGCAGTCCAACTTTGCACACTTGGAACTGGTTTTTCTTCTCACACCTGCCCACACAGCAACAGCTCTGCTTTACCACCAATCCTGTCCGCTTTGCCCTGTGTGCATTAGACAGGAGCCATGGCAGAATAGGCCCAGAAACAGATTCGGCCCCTGTGATGGTTTATGTATGCTCGTCCCAAGGAGTGGCACTCTTAGAAGGTGTGGCCTTGTTGGAGGAAGTGTGGGGTTGGGCTTAGAGATCTTCCTCCTAGATACCCGAGGATACCCAGTCTGTTCCTGGCATCCTTTGGATAAAGATGTAGAACCCTGAGCTCCTCCTGCACCATGCCTGCCTGAATGCTGCCATGCTTCTGCCTTGATGGCAATGGACTGAACCTCTGAACCTGTAAGCCGGCCCCAAGTAAACGTTGTCTTTTATAAAACTTGCATTGGTCATGGTGTCTGTTCACAGCAGTAAAACCCTGACTAATACAGTGCCGAAGCCCATACCCACAGGCGGGTCTCGCTGAGCTCTGCGGCCGGCACAGCCGCCCTCTCCTGTGCTTTCATGATTCTTGCAAAAATGCTTGCCTGACTTGCTATCTGCAATTGTCTTTAGTGAGCGCCTTCTTAACCTTTCCTGTTCCTTCATTCATAAACAAGTCCTAGCTTGCTCAGGGTAAAAAAACTTCAAGGGGTTTTACTCTGCTGGGGTATTTACAGCTGAGAACCTCCAGGAATGTTAGCACAGACTGCAGAAAGCCAGCTGCCCTTTGCCAAGCCCAAGCTCTAGCCCAGGAACATAGCACATTCATATTCCTGGGGAGAAGACGCCCAGTCTTCACCCTGAGGCAGTATCCACCCTCGCTACACCCTGCACAAAGCTCATTTTCATTTATTTTTCCTAAGGCACAATAAGAATGGTAAAGGCATTATTATTTGTGAGTTCAGCTTCCTGCTCTGCCAGGACTCTTTGTTCTCCACGCCCCAGACCGAACCCCCCGGGCAGCTTTCCCTTTTCAGCCCAAGGCCCCATCTCTGCCCTTCTGTGCACACTGCTCTGAGCCTCATCGGCAGACACCTTGGGCACACCCTCAAAGGAGCTCTTCTCTCCGTGTTTTACATGTGGCCATCTTGTCAAGCTAAGGAGATTACAAATTCCTCCAAGCCTGGGACCTTGTCTCCTGTTATTCTAGAAACTTCTGAAGTGCTTAACACTTTACAAGGCATCAAGCAAATGTGTGTTGGAATGTCTGCAGGTGTCATTACTTACAAAATGCAAAAAGCATCAGCTACTCTCTAAGTCCCATGCCGGCTTTTCCGTCAGAGGACACCACCAGTCCCTTACCATGCAATTCAACCAAAAGGCTCTCCGGTCAAGCAGAATCCAAGTTAGAAGTCTGTAGTCCTATCCCCATGGCCCGCAGAGGCCAGCTCAGCTCAGCCCACACCTCTTTGTCCTGGGTGCTCCAAAGGCAAGCACACGAACCTGTCTTCCCTTCTACGGCAACAGAACCACATTCCAATTTTCTAGAAAGATCCTTTTCTAGCGCCCAGTGGTTGTAATGAGGAGCTCATCTCTCTGGCCACAGTAACTGTTCCATTGCCCACCAGGATGATCAGTGCATCCTTCTGGTCACACTGATGGGCTCAGGGATAAACTGGTTAAGGAGAGTCTCCTCTCATAAAGCTGTAAACATGAAAGTCAGAAACTGCCTGTTTCCCTCTGGAGAAAGAGCTCACCTGAGGTTAGAGCAAATGAACAGAAGGTGAAATTGATGCGAGCTGCCACCCCGGCCCTCACGGTGCGCATCCCTTCCGCTGTCCTGCCGGAAACTGGGCCCCAGGATTCCTGAGTACTCTCTTTTATTTAAATCAAGCTTTAATCACCCTTCCCCCAAATGTCTTCCAAATACACACACAGAAAAACACACCTCTCAGGAGAAGGATGTATGTAAGTTCGTGCCAGGGATGAGAACAGATACTATGGTGACAAGAACTGAGGCACAGATTGGGGTGGGACCTCTGGTGGCCATGGATGAGCACAGGAAAGGCAGAGCAAGGAATGCACAGCTGTTATGTCTGTGACATGGTTTGCACTCATGACAAGAGCTCTAAAAGAAACATGGCTTCCATCCACGCTGGCCACAGGTGTCGACGGCTGGACCTTGGAGACAGCAGCAGGTCTGGGGGCCAGGTGGAGTGCATCCTTAGTAGAATTTGCGTACCGTCTCAAAATGTCAGGCAAGAAAATGCAGTGCATTACCAGCGCAGCCAGAAAGCCCAGACCTAGGAGCTTTGTTGAACTGTCCCTGCTCCTCACCCGGGAACCTGGGTGGCCTTCTTCCCTCCAGGGGTAGAGGACAGTGACAGTGACATGGTCTCAGCATGCGTAGAGTGTGGAGCTTGCACACATGTGATCTCAAAGTCCTCAGCACTCTGCCAGGCCCACAGGCACAGACTGAGCCGGAAAATCCAAACTGTTGACCCAAATGCCCGGGCGCCTGCTTTGCAGAGCTCAGCTATGAACCCCGTCTGTGGCAGCAATGTGTGTGCTTTGGATACCGCAACGTCTGCTCTGGACACTGAACTAGAAGATTTAAGAATCAAAAACCTTTGGGACATTTCACAATTATTTTTTATCAGTCTAAAATGCAAATGCAGTGATGTGACCTGAGTCTTACATTACTAACCCTACCTAGAGATCAAATTTGTGAATGTATTTCAAAAACAGCCAGGTGCTCACTTATATGAGGAATTTAAAATTGTCAAAGGCATAAAGGCAGACAGCAGAATGATGGTAACCAGGGGCCAGGAGGAATGAGAAGGGGGGAGAGGGGGTATTGATCCAAAGGCTCACAGTTCAGACACCCGTGTGTGAAAAAGACGTCTGAGAGGTTCATTGCACATCACATAGGGTTAGCAGCACTGTGTTACACACTTAGAAATATAGCCTTCGGGCAGTGGTGGCGCACGCCTGTAATCCCAGCACTCTGGCAGGCAGAAGCAGGCGGATTTCTGAGTTCGAGGCCAGCCTGGTCTACAGAGTGAGTTCCAGGACAGCCAGGGCTATACAGAGAAACACTGTCTCGGAAAAACCAAATCCAAAAAAACAAAAAAACAAAACAAAACAAAAAAGTGCTCTCAGCACTTGGGAGGCAGAGACAAGCAGATCTCTGTGAGGCCAGCCTGGTCTACAGAGTGAGTTTCAGGACAGGCAGTGCTGCATAGTGAGGTCCTGTCTCCCTTGATGCCTCTGACAGGAGCTGGGGGAAGCAGATCCTCCATTTGTTCCTATCACCAGGACAGGGATGACTTGCAGAGGTGTGAAAGTGTATGGCATTGTACATGGTGACGCCTTCATACATGTATGGTTATATTCACACACAACGAGATGACATAAAAATTACATTAACAAACCTCATGTTGTGTCTTTACCACCATAAGCTCTCCCTGCCAGTAGCCAGGGAGTCTTCTTTAGAACTCCCAAGCCCTACCGCTTTCATGCCGGACCCATCTGGCTTTCCACTGTGCAAACCTGCTTAGATTAGATCCTGAAGAACATCAGCTGCTGCAAGTCTTCTCTTCGTAACTGAAGAGAATCTCTTGTCAGTATGAGCACACCATGCAACTGCTCCCTCTTACTGGATACCTCCTCCCTATGCACTGCGCTAGCCTCGGTCCGCGAGTTCACTCTCACAGGCATCTGCAATGGTCCAGGCCGCTGGAAATAACCGCAGGAGCTCCCACACTGCGGTCAGAGGCTCAAGGGGGACACTGTAGTCTTGTCAAGTTACCTATTTTACATATGAGAACACCAGGCTCCATCTTCCCCCAGCTCTCCTGCCCCTCCTACCTCTCCTGCCCCTCCCGCTTCTCTCTCCTGCCCCCTCCCACCTCTCTCCTGCCCCTCCCACCTCTCTCTCCTGCCCACTCCCACCTCTCTCTCCTGTCCCCTCCCACCTCTCTCATGCCCCTCCCACCTCTCTCCTGTCCCCTCCCATCTCTCCTGCCCCTCCCACCTCTCTCTCCTGCCCTCTCCCACCTCTCCTGCCCCTCCCACTTCTCTCTCCTGCCCACTCCCACCTCTCTCTCCTGTCCCCTCCCACCTCTCTCCTGTCCCCTCCCATATCTCCTGCCCCTCCCACCTCTCTCTCCTGCCCCCTCCCACCTCTCTTTCCTGCCCCCTCCCACTTCTCTCTCCTACCCCCTCCCACCTCTCTCTCCTGTCCCCTCCCATCTCTCCTGCCCCTCCCATCTCTCCTGCCCCTCCCACCTCTCTCTCCTGCCCACTCCCACCTCTCCTGCCCCCCCACTTCTCTCTCCTGCCCCCTCCCACCTCTCTTTCCTGTCCCCTCCCACTTCTCTCTCCTGCCCCCTCCCACCTCTCTTTCCTGCCCCCTCCCACTTCTCTCTCCTACCCCCTCCCACCTCTCTCTCCTGTCCCCTCCCATCTCTCCTGCCCCTCCCATCTCTCCTGCCCCTCCCACCTCTCTCTCCTGCCCACTCCCACCTCTCCTGCCCCTCCCATTTCTCTCTCCTGCCCCTCCCACCTCTCTCCTGCCCCTCCCACCTCTCTCTCCTGCCCCCTCCCACTTCTCTCTCCTGCCCCCTCCCACCTCTCTCTCCTGTCCCCTCCCATCTCTCCTGACCCTCCCACCTCTCTCTCCTGCCCACTCCTACCTCTCCTGCCCCTCCCACCTCTCTCTCCTGCCCCTCCCATTTCTCTCTCCTGCCCCTCCCACCTCTCTCCTGCCCCTCCCACCTCTCTCTCCTACCCCCTCCCACCTCCTATTTCATATCCCCTCTAATACATAGCTGTCCTGAGGCTGAACAAAACGTTCACTCCTTGGTCCCAGAGAATGAGCACACTGCATGACTGGGACAGCAATGTTAGTCCTCCTCTGTGGGCAGAGAGGGAAACTCAGAACTCTGGAGAAGGCCTGTGCCGTTCCACTACCTTACAGACACTTAGCTTACGCCCCTTGCCTCCCCCTAGAGCACTGGCTCCCCGATTCTCTCTCACCGTAGAAGTGAGCTTCTCAGATAACATGGAGAAGCCATAGAAGGGAAGGGTTCAAGGAGGCCTCTGCACTGCCGAAAGAGCAAGCTGGAGCACAGCAAGGACAAGTCAGCCATGCTGCCCTCGGTTTCCCAGGAGGCCTTTCTCAGCTCTGCCTCTGGCTGTCTGGAAACATCATGCCCATGCAATGCGAGGGACAGCAGCATAACGGCCTTCCTAAGAGCATCTCTGCTTTTCAGTTCCAGGAAGTCTCTGTCCTTGGCCCCGTATCTGCCCCTCACTCTCTCTGAGCTCTGGCTAAGATGGCTTGACTCAACTCCATTTAGTGAGCACCATAGAATTTTTAAGATGAGGGTAAACCTCGGGCTGACTTCTTCCACTGCTGTTTGAGTTTGATCAAGCTCTGGAGTCAAGAAGTTTAATGGTCCATGATGCCGCCTGACATCTTCGAAGCAAATAAATAAGATCTTAAGGGGTCTCCCCACACCTCTCCTGGCTTGCTTTTTCACTCAAGGGATGTGCCATCAGTTGACTCCTCCATGAACACGATATCCACCTTCAATCCCAAAGTCTCAGTGTTTCAGCAATGACGATCAATACAGCCCCTCCCCCCCTTAAAGCCTGCATCTCCAAAACTTTCACTCTATATCACTAATTTGTGATTTTTTTTAAAAAAAAAAATTGTTTTTTTGCTGACACTGACTAAATAACTCAGTGAATTAAAGTTTATAACCAAGCTTGACAGCCTGACTTCAAGCCCTAGGGCACATAGGGAGAAAGAGAGAATCAACTCCCCAGAGGTGTGTTTTGGCCTCCATACATGCACCAGGGTGTATGTGCACACACATGAAAAATAAATGCACATGTAATAAATAGATATAAACAAAAAGCCTTTTAATGAAAAGGCTCGTTTCTCCCCTGTAGTTTCGCTGCTGTCTGTGTCTGTTGGACTTTGCCATCACTGCTTAGGAAGACCTGGGACCGTCACTTGGCCTCCAGCTCTGAGATCTAGCCTAACTCTTAGCTATTAGTTATCCCTAATACTCAGCGCTGCCTTGTATCTCTCTGAAGTTCCTATATTCATATCATTCCTGAAATCACCCATTACTGTGGTAAATTCCTGAATGAAAGGGTCAGTGAAACTGTGTCCTTTACATCTGGGACATTCAATCAACCTTCATCACCATTTCCATGGCAAAACTCCACTTAAGACTCAACATAAAGATTAGGCAGTTTTCGAGACTCTTGTTTCAGACTTGAGCCCATGCCAAGCACGTCTGGGAGCTTTACAAACGGATGGCTACTCTAGCCTCACAGTGACTTCCATTTCCAAATCCTGCTCCCAAGAACATTTTCTCCCTGTCAGCTCAACGCCGGCTGCAAATCATCCTGTGGTCCCCGCAGAGAACAGACATGACACACAAATAAATTTTAGTGTCCTATGCTCCAGGTTACAACTGAAAAGACACTGGTAGTCAGAAAAAAAATTGATGTATCACACAAATATTTAGTTTGTATGTATATGCATAATACTACATATATGATACAGTCAAGAATCTTAGATATAATAAGGTAATTTTAAAAATAAAGCACAAACGTCTAAAGATCTTATACATGAAACAAGTGTTTCATGAAAGACGAAGATGTGGCATGCATGCCTGTAATCCCAGCACTTGGGACACAGAGTCTGAGTTCATGGGAAGAGCAAAACATAAAACAAGAACAACAAAACCACCATTCAAAATTCTACTGTATCCATTTGTATAGTCTACAGCCATGTCTGCTAACTCGTCTTGAGGCTTGTGCCTGCCAATCAGGTACCAAAATAGGCAGATCTGCCTCACCTCATTCTGTAGACGCAGAAACCAAAGCTTTTTGGTGGCCCGCCTAGTCCTGTTAACTAGACAAGAAGTACAGAGCCGGGCTTAGCCATCCAGCTGAAGTGGGCCATGGTGACAAGCCGTAGTAATCGTTCACAGTTGTACAGATGATGTGGCTAACAGGTCAGGAACTGAGTCTTCTACCACCAGAGAGCCATCAGGCTGTCTCACTAGGTCAGACTTGGCCCTTCGCCTTTTGTGGTGTATAAGACCAATTGCGTAGACAGAAATTGGTCCAGTCACCATAATATGAAAACCACAACGATTGTTCTGTCTTTAGAAGGACTTCAAGACGTTAGAATTGGGAAACACATTAATTTTTTCTATTTTTTTCTGGATTTTTCAGCTATTACTATATGTTGAGTTGTGCGTTTGGAGAGGACTAAAGAAAACAATAACCTTATTAACCCTTATTAAAAAGTTTGTTATCAGAAGGGAGTATAGCTAGAGTTTTTATGTCAAAGGTTAAAGTTCACAGATGTCAGCCTTGTTGGAGGAAGCTGAACACTCCTGACCCTTCACAATTCCTGAGAACTCTGTCTTTAGCACCCAAACCCCCTAGGAAAAGGCATTGGTGGGATTGGCTACCACAGCCAGACAGCACCCGCCCTCCGCATATCAATGGTGCCCTTCCCCCATCACCCTCCCAGTCAGGCAGATCCTCCAGCCTCAGCTTTGTCCCCTAGTCTCTCAGGCCAGGGCTGGCTCAGGAAGAGTAACCCCTCCCACTCCTCATCCTCACCCCACCCCCACCCTAGCACCATGCCCACCCCCAGTCCTTTTGGGCAGACATGACTGACAAGAGTACCTCTGGCGATGATGTCACAAAGAGAGGGGGCAGTGTGCCCTGTTAGACCATCTTTCACTCCAGTGGACTCGCCTTCACAGACAAATTGATTTGCAAAGGTCCAGGCTGCCAGCCCGGCCTGCTTTGCATACAGAACGCTCCCTGGTGACACAATAAAAAGGGGCCGGGCTCACAGAGGAGCACAGCAGGGTCTGGCCGGTTCAAAGTCCAAACTCCACACCCCCCTCACCTCAGTCTGGTTTGAAAGGTCACTGTGTGTCTGGGAAAATAGTCGCAGGATACAATCCTTTATTAAAGGTCACTATTTTTCAACGGCACTTAACACATACACACACACAAATTGAGACTGGAGAAGGGGAAAAAACTGGGGGCCCGAGTTGCATTGTATATTGTGCTTGCAAGATTTATGTCTTGTGGTCACCAGCAGTAAACACACATTGCTTCAGTATTAAGGTTCGCATTAATCCATGAGCCCTTCCCGACTTCAAATCTGCCTCTTGGCCAGGCCAATGGGGCAAATGGAGACTTTTGCTGCTCTCTTCTGTCCCTGCCTATTTCTCCTCCTCTAGTTACATGTTGCTTGGTGGCAGGGGTGGGGGGTGGCGCGGGGTGGGCACAGGCAGCTTTACCCCTGATTGCTTTCTGTCAAGACACCAGCATTTGGACCCCATAGCCTCTGTGTGTGCAGAGGCTGAGACCTGAAGAAGCAGAGTGGAGACCCTTCTTCACACTGCCTGTGTGAAGCATTCAGGGGACCTTGGCCACATACATAAAGCCATCAAGGAGGTGTCCGTCCCGCACACCCATTACGTGATGTATTTTACTTGAAGAAATACTTCCAGCATGAGCAAAAACAGTGATTGTATTTTCCCCCAGCAACAGACAGTTCACATTGGGTTAACACTAGCGAGCCCCATGTCCATTCAAAAGAGATTATCAAAGAAGTCTCCGGAGCTGTTAGATTGATTTAGGCAAGAACTACTAAAGAAAATATTTAGGAGACACTTCATGGTTCTCAAATAGCAGGAAATATATAATATCGAGGATTCTACTTTGCTCCTGAGCACATTTTTGTAAGACTTTTCCCAGTGATAGATTTCTGAGCTATCAAAAGCACATTAATTTTTTTCTGATTAAAACAACTGTGAAAATATACATGCGTAACTGTGAAAAAGCCAGGCTTATTGTAATACTTTAAGCAAAACAAGGATAAAGGTTTTAAATACAGACTTGCCCAGAGAGAAATATCTAACCTGAAGAGAGCTAATTCTGTGTGTGTTTCTAATATTTTGGCACAAATACTTTAATCCTCTTGTCCATCCTGTTGGCACCTCATCTACAGTTGACTTGTTAAAAGTGAGTTCCTTTGTGATGTCGTCAGCACCCCTCCATAGTTATTGACGGGCTCTCATTAAAATGACAAGATCACAAAACAACTGGGCGGAGGAGAGCCAGAGAGGGAGCTAGCTCCTTGCTACAAAGGTAGCAGAGAGGCACTGGCACCTAAAGGAGAAATGACAGGGAAACGGGTAGAACTGAAACCTTATGGAACCAGGTAGGGGTTGGGGGGCAGTGGGAGAGGGAGGAGGAGGGGGAGGAAGAGGAGAAGGAGGCGGAGGGGAGGAGGAGGGGGAGGAGGGGAGAAGGGTGAGGAAGGGGAGGAGGGAGAGGAGTGGGAGGAGGGAGAGGAGGAGAGAGAGGAGTGGGAGGAGGAAGGGGGAGGTAGCAGAGTGGGAGGAGGAAGGGGAGGAGGGAGAGGAGAGGGAAGATGGGGAGGAAGAGGTCAGGCCTCCTGGAGATGGCACTGGAGTTTGGACACAGTTTTCATACTTATGTCTGTTGCATATCACAAAATCCAAGCTCAAGTTTACAGTGACCCAACAAATGGATAAAGTTTCCTCCTAGACACTCGTCTTACCTCCGTGCTGCTTAAAAGCAAATCTTTGTTTTTGAAGGGAGATGATAGGCTTACTGGTTTGGGGCTTGGCGGGTCAAGATTTTATTGTGGACTGGAGCCACATTGTGCATACAAAGTCAGTGTGTGACTCGAGAATATGCTGAAGTGGAGATGCTCGTGAGACATTTGTGGAGAATTGGACAATGCTGTTCTCCCAGTAGTGAAGAAATGAAAGATGGAGACAGAGAGTGAAAGCAGGAAAGAAGGGGAGGAACAGCAAGGAAGGGAGAGCAGAGAGAAAACATGGCTTCCATCCTGCATCCTTCCATCCAAAGGACACTGGCAAAGGGCTCTGCCTTCCTCGCCTTTCTGTAGGCCCCCATCTCAGCGAGGGGAGGCTGCGGTTACCCATGTTCCCATATGTAGACTGATCCAACCTTTCCTCCTCCTCCTCCGAGGAAGCCACTCTCCTGGCCACATATGCCACCAACTCTGAACTGCCAGGACAAGGAGTCTGCAGGCCCTCTGGGATTCCAGCTGGAGCCCTAGAGCCCCTTTCAAAGGCAAGCCAATAACGCCAAAATGCCTAGGGCTTAGTGGAGGAGGCTTTGTGTCCTCCCACACCTAAGGGTCAGTGACAGATAAGCTCCTGGAGGGTTGGGGACCGCCGAGTTCTGGCTGCTTCCTCCTCTTCCTCCTCCCCCTCCCCCTCCTCCTCCTCCTTCCTTCCTTCCTTTCTTCTTTCCTTCCTTTTCCTCTTCTTCCTCCTCCTCCTCCTTCCTTTCTTGCTTGTCCTCCTTCTTCCCCCTCTCTCTCTCCTCTCCCTCTCTCTCCTCCCCCTCTCTCTCTTTCTCTCTCTCTTCTCCAGTCAGGTGACTCATGCTGTGCCCCTCGAGGATCTGTAAAGACACCACTTCCCTGAAGAGGATCCACAGATAAAGGCTAGGGAGGAGCAGTGGCATCTCTGCTTTCCAGCTGTGCTCAGAGGCTAAGCAAATCACCTCCTGCCAGCAGAAGGCATGCTGGTCCCTGAGCAGTCCAGGATTCTGTCTGCTTCGAGTGAGCTCCCTACAGCCTGGGCACAGCCTCAGGGTCTGAGGGTGCCTTCATCCCTGAGGGCTTCCTCATGCCTGAGCCACCCAGGGTGAGCTTTCAAGGGAGCTGCCGCCCCTCACTCGCTGTAAGAGACAACTGGGCGTCTCCCTGGACTGTAGTCTCCCTGTCATTTTCTTTGCAGACGGACAGGACTAGCTGACACAGAGACCTCCCGTGGCAAGGGAGCTCATCCTTGTTCCACTCATCCTCTTACTGTTGCACTACTCAAGCCTACAGTGGTCATTGTGTTCTGTGTGAGTGAACATCATGCTTCTGCAGACTACACCAGGGGTCTTCAGCCGTTGCCTGCCTGGCACAGAGGAAGGTGCCAGTGCCTTCTGGCTGTCTGGGTGGGCCTGTGTGTCCAAGAGCTGTCCTGGGGGCTGGATTCTTGTCCGTTCTTTTGCCTGTCCGCATGCAGCAAGCATGAACGGAAAGAGCTGAGGTCACAGTGTAAATGCGGGGGTTCACTTGTTCACTGAAAACTCAGCTGAGTAGAACAAGACGCTTTTTGTTCACTGAGTCTTTCTTCTATAATGCTTCAAGGGGAAGACAAGGTGTGCGTGTGCGTGTGCGTGTGTGTGTGTGTGTGTGTGTGTGTGTGCCTGTGTGTGCTCATGTGTGTGTGTGCCTGTGTGTGCTCATGTGTGTGTGCCTGTGTGTGCTTGTGTGTGTGTGTGTGTGTGCATGTGTGTGTGCATGTGTGTGTGCATGTGTGTGTGCTTGTGTGTACTTGTGTGTGTGTGTGTGTGTGCCTGTGTGTGCTCATGTGTGTGTGTGTGTGTGTGCCTGTGTGTGTATGTGCATGTGCGCCCCTGCGTGCACTCGCGCGGGTGCACACAAGGGCATAGGTATATGTACATGCACCCAAGTGGAGTTGAAGACTAGTATCTAGACCTCTGTTTTTCCCTTTGCTATGTCTCAGCCAATCCCTCCCCTCCTCTTCGCCCGGGTCACACACCTGAGCTCTGTTATAATAGGAATTACAATGGATTTGACAGCCTTCGGAGTACAGTTCAGAAAGCAGCTGTCACAGAAATTAGCAAGTTTTGTCAACAGCTCAGCTCCAAGGCAGTGGGAGCCCAGGCCAGGACTGGAGGAGTTAACTGAAATGGGGGTGGGGGAGTATGCAAAGCACCAAATCCCTAAACTCCTGCAAAGATCTTTGATGGCTGTGATCAATAGATTCTCAGACCACGCTGACATAACCTTGTCATGCCTCAGCAAGGGTACAGTGGCTAAAAAAGGCGCGAGGAGGTAGATAGGTGGGAGGGAGGGCATGAGAGGAATGGGGGATGAAGATATCATGCCCTCCCCAGCCTCCCCCAGCACCCCTCCTTCCACACCAGCCCCTCTTCAACAGGCATCACACAGCAAGTGACTGGTAATGGTTCTTTGGCCTCGGATAGCTTTTAAAATCCTTCAGCTGAAGCCTCGCAGCTCCAATCGCCAGCAAAGCTTGAGCACCCTTGAGACCCTGGTGCAGATAATCATCATCCACTCAGTGACAAGAAGCTGAACGCTGCTTCGGTACCAAGGAGACCGAATGTGGCAGGGCACCAAGGTGCCATCTTCCACGCATCCAGGCGGCAGCCGCAGCAGCTGCAACAGCACCACACGGGGCTGAGATGTGTTTGCAAGGAGTTGTGTGTGTTGGGGGGGAGTCTCCCCTCTTTATCTTCTTCTCCCTCCTTCCTCTCGCCCTCCTCAGAGAATCCTCTTTCTGGAGAGGGATGCTGTTATCTCGGCTGCTCTTAGCATACTTCCGTTACCCAGCACCTGCCGGACTAAATTGAACCCTGCAGTCAATACTGTCGGAAAGGAAAATGACTTTAATTTGTGTAAAAGTGTAATCAAAAGGTGGGCGGGTGATTTTTCTTGCTTTCAGAGAAATGCAGGTTTGATTTATGATTTTATAAGAGAGCTGGCCAGTCAGGAGCTGCTGGCTCCCTCACAGCGCCTCTCAAGCTCTCTTCCGGCCACAGGAGCCACCACCACCTCAGCGGCGTGGCATTGTGTAACCCTCATGCTATGGATGGCACAGCTGGTTTGGAGTGGGCCTGCCGACTAGGCTGCCCATGGGTGTTTAACAGCCACTGAAAGGCAGAAGAAACTGTCTAGAAGTCCCAGAGTCTCCCCTGAAACACATACCTCTCATACTCCAGCAGTCTGGAGAAGGAGTACATGTCCAGATAGTTTATGCTCCCTTTCCACCCCGGGTCTTTGCCCCACAGGGCCCCTGGAAAACTGAAAATGTTCTAAACAAGGAATACTACATCTCCTGCATGTGGTAAAAATAGCCCTGCAGACAAGCCAAAGAATTTTGTTTCTGTTGTCTTCTTTCCAGCTCATACCTTAAGAAGGGGTAGTCCTCAGAGAGGGACAGCTCTAGACAGCCGCCCTTCACAGGCACGCTCTGTCGAAGGCCCTGTCACCAGGCCTGACATCCCCATGCAGAAGCAGATTGATGTCCTGTTGAAGCAGTGGACCATGCAAGGGCGGCCTGGAGAGGGAGGCTTGCAGAGGGGCCATCCTGTTCCCTCTTCCCAGCACAATGGAGACAGAGGTGGACATGGTGGATGCCTTGTTATCCCCCAGGGTCGAATGACTGTGAGTGGCTGACCAGCATGTCTCATGAGGTCACCTAGTGAGGCGGAGGGCCTGGGAGAACAGGGAGAGAAATCATCTTTGTCCTGAAAGTATGTATGGCAGCTTTCCCAAGAGCTAAAACAGGGCATTCTGGGATCCCAGAGAGCCTGGTGAAAGAAAGGGACATCTTTAAAAGTTACTTAGGGGACTTGCCTGTCCTGGGCATAAGAAGATGATGACCTATGTGTGAGACTTGGGTGACAAGGTGGGGGGGGGGTGGGAACTTGATGCTGTAGCTTCAGCCACTTCCTACCACAGGGATGAAGTGTGTTTTATAACTCACCAATCTTTGAACTTAGTTCATTCAGAGAGAGAGAGAGAAAGAGAGAGAGAGAGACAGAGACAAAGATAGAGACAGAGACAGAGAGAAAGAGAGAGAGAGAGAGACAGAGAGAAAGATAGAGACAGAGAGAGAGAGACAGAGAGAAAGAGAAAGAGAAAGAGACAGAGACAGAGAAAGAGAAACAGAGAGAGAAGCAGAGACAGAGAGAGAGAGAAAGAGAGAGATAGAGAGAGAGAGATCACTAAGATATGAGTGACAAAGAGCCTTGTTCATTAGGGAACTATTCCTGGGGCAAAAGAAAGGAGCTCAGGACACCAGGCTGAAAGAACAATAGGAAGTAAAAAACTTGGGAGGGAGGGGGAGGAGGAGGAACAGGAGGAAGAGGAGGAAGAGGAGGAGGAGGAACAGGAGGAAGAGGAGGAGGAGGAAGAGGAGGAGGAGGAACAGGAGGAGGAGGAAGAGGAGGAAGAGGAGGAGGAGGAAGAGGAGGAGGAAGAGGAGGAGGAGGAGAGAGGGGAGGTGGAGTGGTTGGGGCTTAAGCAAGGGGAAGGGCGCTGAGGCACTTAGTAGGCACCTTTAGAAATCTCGGAGGCTTGAAGCTAATGGTGCGAACCCTGTGCCCCTGCGGGTGGAAGGCCAACACTCTGAGCTCTGTTAAACACAGGGACGATACCTGTCCTTGCTCAGTTGCTAATGAGCCTGGGTCCCAGGGGTCAGGTTGCTCTGAAACACTGCCAGAGACAGAAGACAACCGTAGGCAGCTGGTCTTTATCCTGTTGTCCCAAACACTTGGTAGCATGGCAGGCGCCCCGCATGTCAGTCCCTACTCCATCATAGAGAAAGCCTGAACCCCAGGTGACAAA
Organism: Apodemus sylvaticus; assembly: GCF_947179515.1. NCBI lineage: Eukaryota > Metazoa > Chordata > Mammalia > Rodentia > Muridae > Apodemus > Apodemus sylvaticus. The sequence continues at coordinate 99,322,217 of NC_067482.1, read as the reverse complement.
CATACAGCGAAGCTTGCCTTCACCCCAACCCCATGCAGCATTAAAGGGAGCCACAGAGTTCACTCCAGTGTGGTGAGAGTTCCCGCAGTGTTTGGAAGAATTCTTGAGCCACAAGCAAACCTGCCCTGTTCCCACATGATTGCGAAGCTACGGCCAGGTACCAGAGAGAAGAGTCCCTCGTCCTCCATGCCACCATGATGTTTGCGGTCCTCACATGTAGGTCCAATCCCTCCTCTGAGCCAATTCCTTTACCCAAACCAACGTTCATGAGTCCCCTCTCCATATCACATCTAAAGACCTTGGCCTTCCCTTACCACACAGCCAGTAGCCGCCTTCCCGACAGACAGTGGCTGCAAGCACTTCCACTTTTATTCTCACCAAAGAGGAAAGAATAGTCTTGTTTGTTTGTTTTCTTGTTTGTTTTTAAGCTTTCATATTACTTCCTATGGCCCCAAAAGCAAGCTCTCCTGCAGATTGGCCCTCAACATAACTACATGAAGAGGCCAGGACTCGGTCTGCATCCACAACAACCTGATCCGTGGTCTTCTGCCCAGAGTCAGTAAAATAGCATCACCCAGATAGCTGAGACAAGCAATGTTCCTCAGCAGGCAAGCACAGCACCTGAAGAAACAAGGCAGGAAAGACACCTGTCGCCGTGCCAGGACGTGACTGCTGCACATGGGGTTGGGATGCGGCTACCCTGGATGTTGGGTGCACACTGGTGCAAAGAGTGAAGGCTAGTTATGAAGACTCACTGACAAAGACACCATTACACAGAGGGAAACAGACACAGAGAGAATGGGGCAGAGGGAACGTGACAGACAGCAAGTGACCATTAGACACAGGCAAAGGCAGCGCCCTCCTTGCACTGAGCCCAGAGAATGAAAACCTAGACAAGTACATCAAAGGAGGTTTTACCCTTGCATCAAGAAAGTGTATGTCCTTTTCTTTACCCAATTTGTAAATAGCTTGAAAGGAGCTATAAGTAAATAAGTAAATAAATAAATAAATAAATAAATAAGTAAATAAGAAATTAATAAATCATTATTATTATTGTTGTTGTTGTTGTTGTTATTGTCACTATAAAAACTATGCAGACCAAGAAAACAGCCACAGCAACAGGAGGAACAGTGAGCAGACTGCAAATCCACAAGGAGAGTCCACGCAGCGAACTGGATCAATGTGGCCACTTGCACTTCTCCTTGCCAGTGTTTCTGTCTCCTTTTCTCCCCTAAGCTTCTTCCCCTAAATCCCCTTTTCTGAGCCTTAGACACTAACTGCAGCACACAGATGCAGCTCAGGCGGCCTCAGCCTGGAGCCGGAAGAGATTAGGAAAGGAAGGTCAAGGTTTGACTGTAAGAAGGCACTTGGCTCACTCTGCGTGGCCAGAGGATGCTTTCCCTCATGCTGTCTGTGAATCCATCTGACCCTCCCTCCAGTTCTTCTTATTCTCACTCAAGGAGTGGCTGTTCCCCCTGATGGGCTCTGGCCTGACTGTTTGCCTCCTGCCGCTTCTATCTTGTACTAGGGTCTTCCCTAGTGATGATGTCAACCGATAGTGCGGCCCAACTCCCTGCCACCCCCACCCTCCTCAAGGGATCCAGCAGCTCTCTAAACTGCCATGTTATGCTCGGCCAATGGGAAGGCATTTGCTAGTTGCAAATGTTCAAATTAACACTTACTCCTGTCTCAGAGTCTATAGGGAAACCAAGCCTGGCTACTAATTACAGTTTGGAGCTTGAAAATAAACAGGCATGTGGCAAGTTAAGGCCTTGGTGCTGAAGGAAAAAAAAGTCTTCATTTGGCAGAAGCACTTTGATATTTAGGGCTTAAGAGCTGGGGGAGAGACGCCTGGGCAGAAAGGAGCCTCAGCTATGCAGGTCCAAGCAAGGTGCCCTCGGGCCTGGCCACTAGGCCCTGGGTTTCCAAGTCCCTGGGCTGCCTCTACCAGCTTTCTGGGGGTTTTGTTCATGAGAGCTAGGAAGGAGGTTGGCTCAGGATCCATAGAGACGGGTAGAGAGTGTGTGGAACAGCACAGCTGCCCAACACAGCTGCTCTCTCTTTACTAAACACTAAATGATTACGTTTGCCCTCTATACCTGGAATCCCCCACTACATCCTCCTAATGCCAATGGCATTTCTGACCATTCCAGTTGTAGCGATGCCTCACTGTTACTCTCTCAACGCTCTTTTCCACTATTCCAGTACCCATGTGCACACTCAGCACAGGCGGAGAACCGGTATCTGCACTGCTCCCCCTTCATGAACATCATCTTCGACCTGGAATGTAACATTCATCTTGGGGAATTCTCAAAGACATATGATCAAATACTGCTTCTGCACCTCTCTTGGGGCCGCTGTTTTGCATGCGTTGGAGTTCTCTGATATGTCCTCGGGTCTCTTAACTTTCTCTTCATGGTTTTTCATCTCTTTAGAATTTCCTGCTATAGTTTGGACTATTTCTCACCTCAGCCTTCCGGTTTCCTAATTCATTTATTCCCTGGGCCACTGTGAAATTTTAAAATACACCTATAAAGTCTCTGATGATCCTTCCTTCAAGAGATGGAATCAAATTCCTCTTCTCTTAAGGCTAATTTTGTTGAGTCCCATTTAGAGAATAGACTATGACAGAAGTGACGGCGCACAAGCTTAAAGAGCTGATTAGCAGCATACTGAAGCCACCATGCTCCTGTCTCTAGAGTCACCTACTGTAGAGGAAGCCAACAGCTGCAATAGAGGAGCACACCAGACTGTGCTCTAGGGAGGCTCACCTGAGGGGAAATTGAGGGTTTTGTTTGTTTATTTGGTTGGTTGGTTGGTTGGTTGGTTGGTTGGTTAGTTGGTTTGGTTTTGGTTTTGGTTGTTGCCAGCTATGCAAATTAGAAGCAGTGTCTTCAGATTGAAAGATCTGGTTGATGTCTTAACTATAACCTCCTGGAGATTCTGAAATGAAATAAACCAGTTAATCAATGCCTAAACTCTCTACATGATGGTAAAATAAAATGTTTGTTATTTTTATGTTGTTTGTTTATTGCATGATTTGACAATTAAACACCCTAGCCTGCTTGTTTTTTCATTCTGTTAACTATTTCTTTTTTTTTTTAAGATTTATTTATTGTTATTTGAAAGTACCCTGTAGCTGTCTTTAGACACACCAGAAGAGGGCGTCAGATCTCATTACAGATGGTTGTGAGCCACCATGTGGGTGCTGGCTGTTAACTATTTCTTTTTTTGTTTGTTTGTTTGTTTGTTTTTTGTTTTTGTTTTTGGATTTGGATTTGGTTTTTTCGAGACAGGGTTTCTCTGTGTAGCCCTGGCTGTCCTGGAACTCACTCTGTAGACCAGGCGGCCTCAAACTCAGAAATCTGCCTGCCTCTGCCTCTCAGAGTGCTGGGATTACAGACGTGTGCCACCACCGCTCAGCTTGTTAACTATTTCTTAGTGGTTGAAGTTTCCAATCTTTTCTAACCAGCTGTTTCTGTCTCATTGTCTTCTGTTCTTGTTTCAACCTTTTTCAGTCCTTTCTTCTCGTTGGAAAGATTTAGACTAAATTTAAGCCCCTCTTCCAGGCTGTTGAGTTACTTTTTTTCTTTCACGTTGGTCTATCTAATTTTTGAGCTTCCTGTTAGCCTTTCATGATGTTGGATTTTTTTAGACAAATCATAGTGTTCAGCATTAGCTCAGGATTCACTCTCAAAGCTGGAACTCTAACCCTGGCTATGAAAGGAGGATGTTTCTGCTACCCTTTCCCATCTTTACCAAGGATTGTGCTTTTCCTCAGCAGGCGGACTATATGAAGAGATTCTAGCCTGCCCCTGAGTCCAGTTCCTCTTCCTCTCCACACAGGCCTCCCAGTTAAGCCCTTCACATCTCAGCAAGGGTCACATGTTGAGCTGTTTTATGGAAAATTCTCCATCTCCCAAATGGAAATTTCCTCTTTTGCTGAAAGCATGGCATTGTGCTCATGAAATGGTTTCTCTACTATTCTATGGATAGAAAAGGATGCTTCAGGCTCTGGACAACCTACTTGCATTGGTCCAGAATCTCTCTCTCTCTCTCTCTCTCTCTCTCTCTCTCTCTCTCTCGTGTGTGTGTGTGTATGTGTGTGTATGTGTGTGTGTATAAAATCTTCAGTTATATCTTTAAGTTTTAAAAGTCAGGGTCATAGTCTTCCCACCGCCATTTGCACCAGGGAGCCTTGCAACTCCACAGCCTTCTGTGCATAGCCCTCCAGGAGAGAGTGATCTCCCAGCAGTGCTTTCACTTCTGGGCACAGAGGAGTAAGGGCACAGGCTTACAGGCCCACAGGAGGAACAAACTCCAGCCAGAGACAACAATACCAACTAGCACCAGAGATAACCAGATGGCAAAAGGCAAGCACAAGAACCCTACCAACAGAAACCAAGGCCACATGGCAGCATCGGAGCCCAGGTATCCCACTACAGCAAGACCCAGATACCCCAACACACCAGAAAAGCAAGAGTCGAATTTAAAATCTTATCTCATGATGCTGATAGAGGGCTTCAAGACAGACTTAAATAACTCCCTTAAAGAAATACAGGAGAACATTGGTCAACAAGTAAAACCCTTAAAGAGGAAACACAAAAATCCCTTAAAGAAATACAGGAGATCATGGGTCAACAGTCAGAAGCCCTCAAAGAAGAATCACAAAAATCCTTTAAAGAATGACAGGAAAACACAAACAAGTGAAGGAAATGAAAAAAAATCATCCAGGATCTAAAAGTGGAAGTAGAAACAATAAAGAAATCATAAAGTGAGTCTCTCTGGAGATAGAAAAACTTGCAAAGAATTCAAGAGTCATAGATGCAAGCATCAACAACAGAATACAAGAGATAGAAGAAAGAACCTCAGGTGCTGAATATACCATAAAAAACATTGACTCAACCGTCAAAGAAAATGCAAAATGCATAAAGCTGGTAACCCAAAACATCCAGGAACTCCAGAACACAATGAGAAGACCAAACCTAAGGATTATAAATGAGAGTGAAGATTTACAACTTAAAGGCCCAGTAAATATCTTCAATGAAATTGTAGAAGAAAACTTCCCTAACCTAGAGAAAGAGATGCCCATGAATATACAAGAAGCCTTCATAACTCCAAACGGACAGGACCAGAACAGAAACTTCTCCTGGCACATAATAATCAAAACACCAAATTTACTAAGCATAGAAAGAATATTATTAAAAGCAGTAAGGGAAAAAGGGCAAATAACTTATAAAGGCAGACCTATCAGAATTACACTAATTTCTCATTAGAGACAATGAAAGCTAGTAAATCCTGGGCAGACCTCATACAGACCCTAAGAGAACACAAATGCCAGCCCAGGCTTCTATACCCAGCAAAACTCTCAATCATCATAGATGGAGAAACCAAGATATTCCATGATAAAAACAAATTTACACAGTATCTGTCCACAAATCCAGCCCTACAAAGGATAATTGATGGAAAATGCCAACACAAGGAGGTAAACTACACCCTAGAAAAAGCAAGAAAGTAATCTTCCAACAAACCCAAAAGAAGATACCCACACAAATATAAAAATAACATCAAAAATAACAGGAAGAAACAATCACTATGCCTTAATATCTCTTAACATCAATGGACTCAACCCCCCCAATGAGAAGACATAGACTAGCAGAAATATTTCTCATGTAAATCTTCAATTTTATCAGAAAATATTTGTAATTCCTGTTATAATTAATTTAGTAATGTTTTCTTATGTCTACCATTTTATCTGCATTATTTTTCATGATAATCTTCAATTTTAATATCTTTCTATTTATTTCCTCTATTTTATCAGAAATGTTTTCAATGTAAATCTTTGATTTTATCACAAATGTTTCTGATTCTACCTTTAGTTAATTTAGAGTTTTTATATCTACCATTTTATATGTAAAATTTTCCATGAGATAGTCAATTTTAACATGTTTATCTCTATATATCTTGAATTCTAGCAGAAATATTTTCCATGTAAATCTTCAATTTTATCTGAAAATGTCTATAATTCCACCTTCAATCAATTTAGAATTATCTTTATGCCTATTATTTTATCTGTATAATTTCCATGATAATCTTTAATTTTAACATGTTTTTCTATATATTTCTTCAATTTTATCAGAAATATTTTCCATGTGAATCTTCAAGTTTATCAGAAAATGTTTATAATTCCACTTTCAATCAACTTAGGAATACTTTTATGCCTACCATTATTATATCTATATAAAATTTTCCATGAAAATCTTCAATTCTAACATGTTTTCCTATATCTTTTTACAATTTTATCAGAAATATTTTCCATGTAAATCTTCAATTCTATCATAAAATGTTTCTATTTCATATTTCAATTAATTTAGCAACGTTTTTATGTGTGCCATTTTACTCTTTAATTTTCCCTGAAAATTGTCAATTTTAATGTGTTTTTCTATGTATCTCTTCTATTTTATCTGAAATATTTTCCATGTAAATCTTTAATTTCATCATAAAGTGTTTTTACTTCCCTTTTCAATAAAGGAAAAAAATATCAAAAAAAAAGTCAGGGTCGTGTTCTCTTCGGTTCACTCCTATTGAAGAGCACAATGCCTTCAAGTTCTCTGCACTCAGTTGGCCAAGCCCTGCAAGGGAGCAAAGCTCTCCCTTTTCTGTAAGGACTCACAACCTTGGGGTCTGGGGTCCTTTCTAAGCTTTTCTGGATCACAGAAAATTTGAAAATCTAATTAGACCCTCACTGAAATAAAAACCAATGTGCAACATAGGAAACTCTTCATCCTATTTCAGGGAGCTAAAGAGTTAAAATTGATCCTAAAATATAAAGAGGTCTTTGTGTTGGGACTCAGTACAATACTTTTTGTTGTTTGTTTGTTTGTTTACTACTAGAATTCCACTGTCCTTTCCTGACTGCTGTGAAGCTGAGAACCCAAGAGCCTTTGTGATGGCGTGACAGAGGTCTTGGAAGCATCTTCAGGATCCACTATTTCCACATCCAGACTGCCTCTCCTCTAGCTGTACACAAAGTATTCGTGTTATAACTGCCGTCTATAACTAGCAGTTGTCTACAAACGGAACGGGGACCCCACCTGTTTTATAAATACTCCTTTGTGTCTGAAGTCTTGCTGGGGATCAGGGACGTCAACAGCAGCATTTGTCTAAAGTGTCGGCCCCTTTAGCTGGTGAAGCTTGTGCCGTGCTCTCATTGTCAGCCAACGTTAATTCAACCAGCATTCACCGTGACTGTATACACTATGCACAGCTCTCAAAATGACCAAGACCCCAGAGCGTTCACTGGCTAATGGCACAATAGACACAAGACACATCAGTCTAACAAAACATTAGGTACTAAGCTTACGGGGCACACAAGAGGGAGGCCCAGAGCAGGACCATACTGGACCATAGATTAGCAGGAAGAGTGTGAGGGGTGACTGGCACTGGGAAAACTCTTACAAAGTTAGAAACACTCAGAGAAGCTAAATTCTGAAAGACTTGTTTTTACAATGTTAAAGTTGTGTCTGAAGCCAGTAAGGAAGACTACTCAGAGGAATATAATCTAAGAAAAGCAAGTATTATGATTTATTTGCCTGGGATTTTGTTTTGTTTTGTGTTTTTTATTGTTCTTTGTATGTGTGTGTGTGTGTGTGTGTGTTTTACTACCAGTGGTTTTGCTTTGCTTTGTTTTGTTCTGTTTGGGTTTTTTGGATTTGTTTCTGTGTGTGAGTATTTTGCCTGTGCATGCCTGGTGCCCCTAGAGACCAAAAGAGGACACTGGATTCAGTAGAACTGGACAGTTGTAAGCCACTGTGAGGGTGCTGGAAACCAAACCTGACCCATTTCTTCACACACCCCTTTAAATATCTCTGTGTGTGCTCATGCACACATGTGAATACAGGTGCCCTCGGAGAACTCAGATCCCTGTAGGTCTGGAGTAACAGAGAACTGTGAGCCGCATGGGTCCTGGGAATCAAAGTTGGATCCTGTGGAAGAGCACCGTGTGCTATTAACCAATAAGCCACCTCTCAGGCCCTAGAACAAGGAAAAGAGGCACAATTAGTTCTAAAAATTAAGAGCATTTAAATGTGTCTTTACCTTAGAAGGAATCTAGAAGCTATTTTATATGTATTTTAAAACAAATCTAGAAACTGTTAATAAAAATTATCATGCTCCCAACCTCAACTTTAGAGAAACTTGCATGTGAACTTATGAGATGACATTCTCCAGTCTTGAGTTAGAGGAACAAACTATAATTCCTGATTGTCTTGGCAATATTTGCTTAAGAAATAAACTAATATTTGAAATTATATACTTTTTTAAAAGTAAAAAAAATCACAAAAGTAAAACACAACAAATTTATAAAGAAAAGAATATAATTCATAAATACATTTAATACAAAAATGTTCAAAATTTGGAGTGAAAAGGGTACATAATCTATAGGCACAACATACATTTATTTATTCAGACAAATAAAAAAAAATTGGAAAATCATTTCCTATGAAAGTCTAGGTTGCCAAAATTACACCCAGAATCTGAACAAATGAATTTCACAGAAGAAATTGAAAATGACTGCCAAGGGATTGATTGGACCGAGACATTTCAATGGGAAGATTCTTTCAAACAAAAGAACAACAACAAAGCTATACTCCCGCCATATTAAACTTTCCAAATTATATAACTTTAGTAAGGACTCCCATGTTTGTTATGTGAGTCTGTATGATTTCAAAACAAAAGGCTGGGCAGGTCAGGAGAACTTACCCATCAGTTGGCACTTTGTCCAGTCTCATATTAGAACAGATAAAAAGGCCCAAACTTACCAGTCAGACAAAGAGTGCTTACGACTTCTACTGCACATAATTTTTTTCTAGACAGTTGCCCAGTTCAGAAAGAAGATAAGAAACAAGAACCCAAGGGAGACAAAGGTAACCAAGTTAACATCACTCATATGACCTGTAATGACACTCAGGGATGTTAAGATAGCCAACCGCTGAAATTAATAACCCAACTTCACAGCGGAGAGCTCAAACATCCTCCTTCTGCACAGAAGCAGTGATGAATGTCCTAGTGAGTGTCACACATAAACGGTTCCATTCCTGAGAGCTACATACAGGACATTCATGCAGAAAATATCCTGGTCGGTAGGGGCCGTTGAAGAAAGAGTGCAGACGGGCCAGCTCGTGTCTGAATGCTGAGGGTTGGTGTGGGGAAGCCACAGATTCCACCTGAGTTAATGGACTTTCACGCATAAAACCATTTTGCTTTTGAACAATAGAAAAACTTGAAATTTAAAAGATTTAAAATTTTTGAATTAAAAAATTCTTTTGAAAAAGCATCAAGAATAAAGTGAATTCGAACTTCAATTGCTAAAACAAATTGTAAAACTAGTAAATAAGTCAATGAGTAGAATTAAAAAGTACCTAAACAGGCCTGGCAATAGGACTGGAATTTAGGCTAGAAAAGCGGCATTTCAAATTTACAGGATAAAGTAAAACAGTTAAGAGGTAGTTCCTGACCAACTATGTAACTGCCTGGAATAAAACGTAACTACGGTCCTTAGTGACATGTCACTCTAAACGGAGTTAGAAAACCAAGTGTTTAACAACAACAACAACAACAACAATAATAATAGTAAGAAGCACGGGGCTGGAGCGGAGGCTCAGAGGCTGAGTGCATGCGTGCTCTCCCAGTGGACGTGAGTCAGCTCCTAACACACACATGAGGTGGCCCTCACTGCCTGCTGCTCCAGCTCCTTGAGGAGTCCGTTCCTCTGGCCTCTGGACGAGTGTTGATCTTATCATGGCATAGAAAAGTTTATGAAGACGTTTCCTATGAATAAAATGGAAAGGGAGGGAGGGGGGAGGAGGAGGGAGAGGAGGGATGCTGGGAAAGCCACACACTCCTAACTATGTCAAGGATGCCTCTAGAAATAAATACATCCACATAGTAAAGACAAATAATAACTGGATAAAAACCATTCACAACCTCAACAGATAATTATATCCTCACAACAAGCTCTTACAAATCTGTAAGAAAAAATTAAGTATTGTTTCACAGAACAAATGTTACAAGCCAGAAATCCGCAAAGGGTGCGCGCAGTGATTAGGGGAACGTTCAACTTTAGTAACCAATGACATTCACGGTCAGACAAGGTTGCACACTCATGCGATCCCCAAAACTGAGATACTCAAACAATAAACTACAGACTAATACAACTCTCCTGAGTAACTACGTGGAAGAGGCTTCAAAACCCACAAAATAGCCATATTCTTTTAAGAGCTTATTTTGTTATTATGATTTAGTGGGTTGGTGGGTGTGGCACGGAGGACACGTGGATGTCAAGGATGGCTTTAGGGACATAGCTCTCTCCTTTCACCTTTATGCGGGTTCGGGTATTGAACTCAGATTGGCGGGCTTGAGCCACAAGTGCCTTTACTCACTGAACCACCTTGCCAGCCCACGTTCACCCTTTTGACTCTGGTTTCCACCTTTTAAACTTTAACCTGAGAAACTGACCAGCATAGCTTCTGCAGACGGGCTCCACGACGATGCTTTACTGGGTTACCTTGATTACACAACCTACAATATTTTCAACACTCGTTAAAAATTTTATTATACATTATCTCATGGTGCAGAAAAATGTTCCAGGTAGCTATTAAAGAATATGTTGCAAAATAATAACTATTACATGTTTGAAAATGTTAATCATAAAATTTGTTGCTTAATGTCTGTCTTATTCACTGGCACACTCCCTGGATTTCTGCACCTTAGAAACTTTGGAAACACTTTGACAAAATATCTTTACCCCAACTTCATTTGAATCAGAACCTCTGTGGTCCTTTCGGGGGTTTTAGTCTAATTTCTGCTAGTAACTACAATGTGCAGTCAGCACTGGAACCCCCCTATGGTTCTGATCTGGGCTGTTCTGCCCCCAGGTACATTCGGCAATTTCTAGCAAGTTTCAGTGGTTGTCACACTTGAAGTGGGAGAGTCACTGGCAATGTGGTAGGAGGAGACTGAGTTCTGTGGGCCCATCTGTGTCCCTCAGAAGGTCTGTATCATTATCAGCAACCTCACATCCTCATAGCATAACTATCAGGATAATTGCTTTTTGATGATGAAGTTGAAATGAAGGCTTTAGGATGGAACCTTAACAGTGAGTAGTGTCCTGATAGACACCGGGGGAGTTTTCTTTGCAGAGGCCATGAAGGGACAACAAGAAGGCCTTCTACAAGCTTTGAGAGAGCTCTCAGGAGAAACCAGCTGTGGGCACTATGATCATGGCCTTCTGGCTGCTGGGCCGAAAGGAGAAAACAAGTGCTGGAGAGGATGTGGAGAAAGAGGAATACTCCTCCACTGCTGGTGGGATTGCAAGCTGGTACAACCACTCTGGAAATCAGTCTGGCGGTTCCTCAGAAAACTGGGCATGATACTACTAGAGGGCCCTGCTATACCACTCCTGGGCACATGCCTAGAGGATTCCCCAGCATGCAATAAGGACACATGCCCCACTATGTTCATAGCAGCCTTATTCATAATATCCAAAAGCTGGAAAGAACCCAGATTTCCCTCAATGGAGGAATGGATACAGAAAATGTGGTATATTTACACTATGGAATACTACTCAGCTATTAAAAACAATGCATTCATGAAATTCTTAAGCAAGTGGGTGGAACTGGAGAATGTCATCCTGAGTGAAGCGACCCAATCACAAAAGAACACACATGGTATGCACTCACTGATAAGCAGATATTAGCCCAGAAGCTCGGAATACCCAAGAAACAATTCACATATCAAATGATGCCCAATAAGAAGGAAGGAGAGGTCCCTGGTTCTGGAAAGGCTCAGTGCAGCAGTGTAGGGGAATGACAAGATAGGGAAATGGGAAGGGGTGATTGGGAAACAGGGGGAGGGCTTATGGGACTTTCAGGGAGGGGGGATCCAGAAAAGGGGATATCATTTGAAATATAAATAAAGAATATATTGAATTAAAAAAAGATTCTTTTCTGCAGCCTGTGACCTTGTATCCTGAAATCATGGTCCCTTGTCTGCTATCACACAAAGGACCTTCTCCATGATAAAGCCAGCTAACCAGTCCAACAGCATTGAAAAGCCAGCTCCTGGTGTCCCTGAATCTGCTGCCTACCTGAAGATCCCATTCCCCTAAGTCGGCCACCTTGTCTGGCCTCAGTGACTTGATTATCTGGGTGGAGATAGAGGTAGTGAGGGGAGTGATACCTAGAGGGGCTCCCCCTTCTCGAAGGAGGTGGGGGAATGGGAAAGGATCTGTGTGAGGGGTGCAGGGCGAAGGGAGCTGCTAGGTTTCAGGCTGAAGTGACAAAATGAACAAGTAAGGCAAAAATCAGCAGTGTGGACAGGACTCAGCAGTGTGGACAGGACTCAGCAGTGTGGACAGGACTCAGCAGTGTGGACAGGACTCAGCAATGTGGACCGGACTCAGCAATGTAGACCAGACTCAGCAGAATGGACAGGACACAGCAGAATGGAGAGGACTCAGCAGTGTGGAAAGATAGGACTCAGTAGTGTGGACAGGACTCAGCAGTGTGGACATATAGGACTCAGCAGTGTGGCCAGACAGAACTCAATAGAGTGGACAGGACTCAGCAACGTAGACAAGTCAGGGGAGAAGTAAGGTAGAGGTTGGTCATTCCACAGTCGTGTGCAACAGCTTCTAGAAACACGAATTGGACGCTGTGCCTGGGCCGTGTCAGGGAGGTGAGGGTGCCTGGAGTGGCAGCTTCTATCATGAACAAAGTACCAGTGATGGAGCTCGCAGACTGACTGAGAAAGGAGAGACCAGGAAGAGGAAGAACGGCCGACTGGACCAGAGTCACAGTGGCTAGGCAAACTGAACAACATGGCGGGCATGCTGCTGGGCTGTCCCGTTGGCGCTTCAGCCACCAAGGCTTATAGACATTGAAGGTGTGATTGATGTCCACACTCAGCTCATTTTAAGAAAAAAGAAACTATCCTCTGTATTGGGTGGGCTTCAGTCAGTGCAAAGGCCATAGAGGTTCAAAGACTCCACTGGAAAAGATAAAAATCTGCCCCCATCCCTACACACACAGAGAGACAGAGACGCAGGGGCAGAGGCAGGGGCAGGGGCAGGGGCAGGGGCAGGGGCAGAGGCAGAGGCAGGGGCAGAGGCAGAGGCAGAGGCAGAGGCAGAGGCAGAGGCAGAGGCTGCCAACCTGCCCCCGGGAGCTAGGACCGTTGGCTTCTTGCCCTGCTTCTCTGGAAAGCCCTGGCAGATGCAGAGGTTGAGAAGGGATTTAGCAAGGGTGAAATGGTGGCCCATTCTGTCACCTTAAGTGACTATAGCGTAGTGAAGAAACACACAAGTCATCCCACACCAGTGGCAAGAAGAAAAATAGAGCAAAAAAGAGGACGGCGGAGGCAGGGGGCAGGCAGTGAAACTGGGCGCTGTTGTGGGAACAGAAGGGTGAGGACGAGGGACAGGAAGCTGTCAGACTGAGAGGTAGGCATCCTGGCTGTCCGCCACACTCCTGCCTTTACCTGCTGAGCTTGCCACACCTTGAGTGCTGGGCCAGCCTTTGGTAATTCTCACTTCTGGGAGCAAGTGGAGGAGCGGTCTTCAGTGGCGGTTATCCAGTATGTGCAGGAGACGCAGCCCCGCATGCTGGTCTGCCAGGCATGCTGGGAGCCCTTGGGAGCCTGCAGAACACAGGAGCCCAGCACTAGCCTGCCCCGGCCAGCTGCAGGAGGTAGCAGGAGCCGTGTGTTAGGGTGGAATGGTCAGATATTTGTATGAGACCACTGAACTGCCGCTCAAGTCTACTATTCACTAGTTGGGTGGGCTCCAGCAAATGCCTCAGCCTCAGCAATTCCACACTGCCATCTCTAAAGCAAGGAAAGGCAACGTGGGGCTTTTCAGCCCATGTTTTCATACACAGGTAAGGCTCGAGGTAAGTGCTCACAGAAAGAATACACACACACACACACACACACACACACACGATGAGCACATTCTAGCACTCGCAAGTGCCACCTCCATGGTGCTGGTCCAGAGAGACAGCAACTGTAAATGTGACCAGGGTATTTATGACACTAACCCCTGGAAAGGACACAGACGCTTCACTTTCTGCAAACAGGATGCTGACTGAAGAATCCTGAGCTACTTGCGGAAACTCTCCTGCCTCTGTGCCACTGACACCTTTCCCCACACTTGGTGTGCATGAGTTCGGCTTGGGACTGCTGCACACTCAATTTCGGGCCTTGTGGGTATTTGGGTTTCTGAGCACAGACTCTGCTAGTCCCGCTCCACAGTGCTGCTCCACAGATCCGGTCATGAAGTATCTTCCCTCTCACAGCTCACAGCGCCTGTTTGTTTCCTGAAGGACACGTTGTAGACTTTGCTTTCCTTGTTTCTCCCTGTGATTCTGCACATCTGCTCTGGCTGTCATTTTCTCTCCCGACTTGACATATGGCTGAGCCAATATCCCTGCTCTGCTTCCTTCCCTGTGCTCAAAGGGAAGGGTCAAGCTTGAGTTTCAAGTCTGAGGTCTGGGATTACATCAAATCAGTAACGTTTATCTGCCCTCGCCATCGGCCAAAGACTTCCCGATTTAGGTCTCATTCACATCAAGAGAAGACCAAATTGTCTGAGCTACAGTGTGCCCTGCTTGGGCCTTCATTTTTCTTACTTAATTCCTAAGGTAAAGCTCCCAAACCCACTTAGGCCTGTGTAATGGTCACAGCTGCATGGCTACCGGCCGTCAGGCAGTATCTCCACCTGAGGCAGCTCTGGGGAGACAGGAGCTCCTGCCACGCTGAACACGAATCCTCTGTGGATTCGCTGGGGGAGGAAGGCGCACACAAAAGGCGTTTTGTCTCAATTAAAGAAGTTGTTTGGAGCCCGGTTTTCAGAGTGCCCTGAAGTCCACATGCCTTGGGCAGACAGTGCGTGTTAATATTGTTCGGCAGAGCTTCCCCATGCTACCCTGCGCAGTCCAGATTCAGCCCCAGAGGTCAGCCTTCTCGAATCTTCCGCTTTAGCAAGGGCCCTGCCTACAGAGATGGTGCCTCTGGTCTTCTCATCTCTGAAGTTAATTTTCCTGCTTCCCCATCTGGGATGAATATGGACAAACCCTTGTGCCCAGCACAGTGCCTGCGACCGGGACATGTCTCAAATATCTGGGTAAGAAATAAACGGTGAACAGACAAAAGGAACTGGTGGAGGCTCCAAGGGAAAAACAGAGTTTAGGGTTTTGTTTGGGTCGTTTGGGTTTTGTATATAAATGAAAGAGAACAGAGAACTGTAATTTGGGTTATATATTATTATAAGGTAACCTAACCCAAAAAAATGCAAGTTATTTGTTTGGCCATTTGGGGACACAGTGGCCAAGCCAGCAGGTACACACAGGAGACCACACAATGCATGACTGCAGAAATCCTCTCCAGGCCCAGAGGTCTGGGAGAGCTCGGCTCCTGAAACTCTGCTTCTGACTTCTGCCGTGTTTTTACTCTTCCTGCTCCGCAAACACGACCCAAGCCAGGCTATTTGGCCTGACAGCTTTCTCCAGGGAGCAATTAGAGCTGTGAGGATCTTACCTAGGCTTCTCCTCAAGTCTCCTCATTAAATAGGTACTTCAAATGTTCCTGGGGCCTAAAACATTAAGATTTAAAGGAAACGACTGACTGCTTTTCTCCATGCCAAATCAGACCGTTGTTTAACATGGGGAGAACTACCACTGAGGTTAGCGAGGTAGAAAAAGGGGGTTATATGTTGCTGGAGAACAGAAACTAAACAGGGTAAATTAAAGCAAGACAGGCTCCAGGACCAGCTCAGCCCGAATTTTAAAAAGTCAGACTCTGCAGACAGGGCAATCTAAAAGTCAGACTCCATGAGTGACTGTCCCGTAGGGTGGCGCTAACAGCAGGACGCATTGCATGAGAAAGAAATCTTCCTGGAGGGGAACAGCTTGCCTGCTTTGAGGGGTGGCAAGCCAGGCAGGGTCAACAGCAGGTACTGCTCTGGAAGGGCAGGCCAGAGAGTTGGCAGGGCAGGGCTTAATCAGGCACTGCTGATGTTTCCCTTTCTAACCAGGTCCGCCCTGCAAGAAGCCATGCCCTTTGTGGGAAAGTGACTTGGGAAACACCAGAGTCCTCTGTGGCTGTGCTACAGGCTTCGTGGCTGTGTCATCTTGGGGTTCTGACTCATGTATCATGGCCTAAGCTAGGGGTTCCAGTGTATTGTTTATTTATTCATAATTTCTCGATGGAGCCAAGTCAGGTTTAAAAAGAAAAGAAAAAGTCAACAGCCATTTTGTCCTTAGGAGTTGCAGTTCGTTAATTAACTTGGGCCGGGAGAGCCTTCCCAAGAACAAGGGAGCCAAATCCACATCTGTCTGGTGCCCAGCTGGGGTTGGTAGAAACCAGTCCTTAGTTCCTGTCAGTCCAACCTTCTCAGAAAGAATTCCGTACTCCTCTAAGCTGTGGCTTTGGACAAGCCTTGGGGTAATTTGGTAAGCAAGTCCTCATTAAACCAAACTCAGATGACGTCTTTTTCCTCTTGCTGCCCCTCATCATTTCCCAAGAATGCCTTGTGCTCTTGTAGGGTAGCGTGGCATCTGAAGGGCCGTGCTGACGTAAGGTAGTGCTTGGTTCTCCCAGTCCTCACACCCAGCACACCCCTGACGGGCCCCGCTGGTATGATCACTGGTGACAGACATTTCCGGACCTGCCACCATACTGCCTAACAGTCTCGACTGAGGCCTAGTAACCTAACTTCAGCCTTTTGCTCAGGAACGGATCCTCCTAAGGCCTTCTGTAGGCAAGTCTACATTTTCTACATGGAGGGAAGGGGTGGAGGGAGGAGGAGGGCGGAGCAGGTGAGAGGGGAGGCCACTAACATCCACGCAGGCTCAGTGCCGGTGCCCTCCGTCCCCCTCCCTGCCCTCCTCCATCACAGCCACCTCTGCCCTGCTGTGTGTCTGAGGTTCATTTAAACACGTGCCCATCTCCCTGCTCACGGTTGCTCCTCAGCTGGCTTCCAGTCTGTGATGAATGCCTTTGTTACAGGCGCCGCCCTCCGCCCGCCCGCCCGCCCGGCATCCCTACTCCCCTTATCCTGCTTATCACGTCCCCGCATCACCATCTGACAAATAGATCGCTTACTTAATAGTCTGCTGCCTCTACTCCCAAGTATCACCGCTGCAACATAAGATATTTAAAAAGAAAAGCAGAGATTTTGCCACTGCTTGTGGGTGTTTTAGGGTTTTTTTTCTCCCCAGCACCTAGAAAAGTCACTAGGATGGAGTGTTTAATAAAATACGTTAAATGAATTAAATTCTTAAAGAATGATCCATCATTCTAACTTCCAGAAAATTAGATAATTTGCAAAAGCAAAAACAAACAAACAAACAAAAACAAAGCAAAAACCCATCAAGTTACTCTAACTCTCTCAAGTAGGCCACAGTGAGCCCATGTCCAAACCTGAATCCATGTAACAGCAAAGACCAGGCTTGCCCACGCGTCACTCTGGACAGTTAATCACAGGTCTGCCTCTTCAGTTCCTTGGTGGCCTTCCATTCCGTCTTGGAAGGTAACACTTAAATTGCCTAAGATGACATTAATTGTTACAACTGATCAGTCTTCATATCTAAGTAGGTTAAGCCAATAAGAACACGATGGAGGTGTTTGGAGTAAGAATATATCCCTCTAAGTGGTTGCTCAGGGACCCAACCTCCTTTTAACTTGAAGACCAGCTGTTCTAGGCACCTGGGTCTCAAAGCTGTCCTGAGAATCACTGCCCCCTCAGTCCTCCTAAAGAGAAAGGGGCAGGAAGGCCAGGGAGTGCAAGCAGTGGCATTTCTGCTCACTGTGCACTGCCCAGCACTCAGTCACATGACTGTACCCACAGCAAGAGTCTAGGAGATAGGGTAAGAAAAGGAAAGAGGGTGTGGTTGTTGAATAGCAGACTTCAGGGGTCACCTCTGATGGTCCAGTACCCTAGCTGCTGAGTGGAAAGACATCTGACAAAGTGACTAGCTATCTAGACCTCAAAGTCTTAGGTTCAAATCCCAGGTACCACTTGCTAGCTGTTTGACTCTCAACTTCCTCAACTAAAAACTGAGGTCACTGATAATATCTGCCTCATGAGGTGGTAGTGGAGGATATAGCAGCTTAGATGCACAACTATTATTAAGGAGACAGTGTTTGAAAATGGGGTTATTGGCTTTCCCCAGTATTAGTACATCCCAGCCAGGCAGTGATCTGGAGAGTCTCTGTGGGTCTCAAAACTTAAATGAGGCAAGATATGCTCCCATTTGACCTGACACCTCTCCATTGCATCCTGTCGATACACTCTGGCAAATCCCACAATACCAGTTCATGTAAGTCTAAGATGTCCTTCGGGCTAACCGAGGAGATCTTCCATCAACTAGTGATGCTCCACTTCTCCTGCGTGTGCCACAGTTCCAGGGAGTACATGCCACCCCACCTGTGAGGTGGCCTCCAGCATAGAGAAAGATTTGTGAGGCATGGGACACTTGGATGCTGGGAAGGGTATGGGAGCTCTTCTCTGCCCTCTGTTCCTTTCTAAAAATCCAGCTTGGAAAGAGGCTAGGAAGAGTGCTCTCAGCCTCTGTAAAGGACTGGAGAAAGTTCTGTTTTAATAGAACTGTTGCTGTTTGGGAAGTTGGAGAGGAGAAAATGAAGGCAAATAGACCGTACGGTGAGCATCAAATGTAAGGTTTGGCTTGAAGTAGTGGGGTTGACTGTGGAGTGGGGGATTGTGGAGTGGGTGGTTGACTGTGGAGTAGGAAAGTTAACTGTGGAGTGGAGGGATTGACCGTAGAATGGAGGGGGTCTTAATAGGAGCAGCACCAGTCTTAGAAGCTAGAGAACCCACTGCTGAGCCTGAGCCTTGTACAGGTGCCTGCAGAGTCGCCCCACCCTATACTGAAGCATCCGTCTGCCATCTGGTCCTCCTTCTGGGGATTGGGCCAAGGGAGAGCTAGTATTTGAAGTGAGTCATCTGTGACTTCAATTTCTCTTCTTGTATGTTAACTAAAAACTTCTTCAAGGTATTATCATGAAGATTGAGTGTTGGAAAGGCTGGCTCAAGGCAGATACTAAGTGTCTTAATTAGGGTTTTACTGCTGTGAATAGACACCATGACCAAGGCAAGTCTTATAAATGACATTTAATTGGCCCTGGCTTACATGTTCAGTCCATTATCCTCAAGGCAGGAACATGGCAGTGTCCAGGCAGCTATGGTGCAGGAGAAGCTGAGAGTTCTGCATGTTCATCTGAAGGCTGCTAGCAGAATTCTTGTTTCCAGGCAGCTAGGGTAAGAGTCTTAAGTCCATACCCACAGTGACACACCTACTCCAACAAGGCCACACCTTCTAATAGTGCCACTCCCTGGACCAAGCATGTACAAACCATCACACCAAGTGAATGTTGGTAGCTACCTAACTGCCCCATACCAACACTCTCCCTACTTTCACCAGCAGTCTCTCCTATTTCTGGAGGCCTGATGTCACTAACTTTAAACAATTCTTAAAGTATGTCCAAGATACTGAGATGTATGTATGCTATGCCTGAGAGCAAGGGATCAATAAGCCCGATGTCTCTGGAAAACTGAAAAGGTAGATCTAACAGCACTCCAAGTGGTGGGTTTTGAAGAGTCATGTAAGAGACTCCTATTAAGAGAAGGGTTTAAAAGTTCTAAAGCTTACCCAATCAAAAGTCATTATCCCAAGAAGGGAAGGGGGATTTTGAATCAGAATCACTCAAATCTGTCTGTTGTCCAACTGCATCAACATTGGAGAGCACTAGAGAGAAAACTTAAATAAAAATGGCAAAAACTGAGTGAAGTAGAAACTCCTGGTTTCTTTGGAAAGTCAGTTATGTCAAATGATGCTTTACTGGGCACACAGGTGAAAAGATTTTTGCTAAAGCAGACACATGAAAGAATGTTTTGCTGTAGCCAACACAGGTGGAAGGATATTTTGCTATAGCAAACATGTGAAAAGACACATGATGTTTAGAAGGAATATAAATATGACATCACAGGCAGTGAGAGCCTGAGTATATGGCTCTCTTTGCTCCATCCCGCTCACTAGTCTTCCATGAGGACACACATGTATTGGTTTGCCTTACATTGCGTTGCTGAGCTGCACTTGTGGTGACTTCAGAGAGGGAAACTCGCCAAAGAACTTCTCGAGAAGTGAGGAGCCTGTGGCTTCTTGCTGCATCTGCTGACTTGGACCTTTTGGCAAGTCTTGAGGTTTCTTCTGGATTCAACTGCCCTTGCTGATTCATGTATGGTGTTTGCCAAGTGGACTGGCCTATAGCTGCTAATGTGTTTGATGTTTGCTAGTGGACTGGACTAAGAACTACAAAGATTGAAATCGCCCCAAGTCCACCTCCCCCCATGATGATTATGGACTAAGCCTCTGAAACTGTAAGCAAGTATCCAGGTAAATTCTTTCTTTTATAAGAGTTGCCTTAGTCATAGTGTCTTTTCACAGCAATAGAACAGTGACCAAGATGGAAGTTGGTACCAGGAATGGGGTATTGCTGTGATAGATCTGACCATTTTACTTGTTGGCAGAATTTGGACTTTAGGCCTTTGGGTTAGGAAAGCAGCTGAATGTTTTAAGCAGAGCTTATTGGGCCATAACAGTAGGAGCATGGTAGACAGTGGTGCTGAGAGCAATGGAGATTATAAAGACCCTGTTTAAGAGGTTTCAGAGGGAACAAGTATAGTAAGTAGCCTTGACTTCATTCTTGTCATATTTTGGCAAAGACTATGGCTGTTTTCTGTCTTTGTTCCAAGAAAAGAAAAATCTAAGGCTAAATTGAGGAGTTTCAGATTAATGGTGTTGGCAGAGGAGATTTCAAGAATTCTCAGTATTGACAGTGTCATGCAGTTATTAGTTTCTAGTCTTACATAGATCTGTAATGAAAAGGAGCAAACTAAGCAAGGAAAAATGGAAATTGTACAGTGTGAGAAGAAAATGGCCACCAGTAATTCTAAAGGAGCTAAATGCAGTGCTCAAGCAGATAAAATAGTTTAAAGAAAAGCCTGATGCAAAGTGGATAAAGGGAGCGGTGACCTCAGGGCAAGACCCGCCCAGCTAAGCTCTCAGCTTGTGAAAAGGAATTAAAGAAAAACTGAAGCAGTAAGAGAAGCCATCAACAACAGAAAGCAGGCACAGATGAAAGTGAAAGCAGGCACCAAGTTCCAACCCCATCAAGCAGCAGAATTTGGCAGCTTCAGCCATGTAGTTCTGGATTTAGAGCAAGGATACAAAAAGGTAGGGGGTTGTGAACCCTCCCACCGTGGCCAAGGAAAGCTGATGAGGCCATTCAAGTGTCGAGAGCACCCCTGCTTGGAGGCCCAGAAGAGGCCTTAGCTGTGAAGTTTGTGAAGCCTGGATTGCTGTGGAAACTCCAAGATGCTGGAAATGCCAGAGTCATGGGATACCTACCAAGGAATGTTACAGACTGGGTATGAAACCAGCCTAAAAGAAAGAAGTGGGTTGCAGTCAATAGAGATGAAAGGAGTTGGAGGCCTGAAGAGCCTGTTAACATCAGACATGGAGATGCAGAGGTTGGAGTTTGCGTTGAGATTGCAGAAACTTTTGAAATTAGACTGGTTGCATTTTTGTATTATGGGATGTCTATAAGCCTATGGGATCCAGGAAGTGGAACGTTGCAGTTTGGATAATAATGGACCTATAGGTTCATAGATTTGAATTATCAAGGTGTGGCACTATTTGAGAAGGAATGTGCCTTGTTGGAAGAAGTGTGTCTCTGGGGGTGGGCCTCAAGGTTTCATAAGCCCAAACCAGATCCAGTGTCTCTCTCTTCCTCTGCCTGTGGACCTGTGTGTGTGTGCGTTCGTGTGTGTGTGTGTGTGTGTGTGTGTGTGTGTGTGCATATGTGTGTATGTGTATGTGCATACATGTGTGTGTATGTGTGTGTGTATATGTATGTATGTGTGTGTGTGTGTGTGTGTGGTGTTAAGAACTTCAATTCAACTTCTTGTACAAGAATTAATTGAACAGAGTTAGATCATATGCTAAATATAAAAACCAGAATCAGTCATTGAATTTTAAGATGGACAAAGATCTTTAAGGCAGGATACAAAAACCATTAACCAATAAAGAATAAATTGGTGTGCTACAGTGCATCTAGAGAAATTTCTGTTTCCTAAAGGTGACTACTGCAATTCATATGCTCTTCCAAAAGTTTGCTATACCACTGCTTAGAAGTCTGAACCCATTCTCCGGAGCCAAGATGGATTTGCAATTTATCTGGCCCAGTAATGAAGTGTGTAACTGTGTGACTACTGTAGCCAAGTCAGAGAAGTGACAGAGGTGTCACCTGACTCTCTCTGTCTCTCTTTTGGAACATATTCGCCCTGCGAGCCCAGCCACATGAAGAGGCCATGGTGAATCTGTGAATCTGTTCTGCTACAGTCTAAACTGGCAATGGCTATTGCTGGACATGTGAGTGACAAGGTAGCAAGCGCTTTGATGACTTCAGTCACTAGCCATTGACTCTAAACACTAAAGAGGGCAGATATAAGCCATAAGCTCTTCCTACAGAGGACTGTCAAAGTTACAGACTCACAAGCCAAATAAATATTCTAAGCCACAAGAAGATAAAAGAAAGTTTGCTTTAGAAGCACATTAACTAGAACATTATCAAAATAAAAAAAAAATTAGTTCCAGGCATCCAAAGGTATTATTATGGATTAAACTGGCAATTCACAGTGTGTGGAAAAAGTATTTACATTGCACATCACTGAGGGTGGACATGCACCCTCACAGGTATCGAGTGCCTACAGATCAAAAGGTGAAAACCTACAAGCCTATTTTAAAAGTAGGAGAAAGACTTAAAAAGACACCTCCAGAATAATGCATAGCAATGACTAGTTAGATATGAAAATCAACTCAACAGCATCACAAATATGCAAAGAAAAGCCATGACTTCACACCCAGCAACAGGAAAACCTGAAAATGGTGACAAGTAGAAATGTTGAACACATTGGGAACATGGGAAGCTCACAGGACACGTGTGCAAGGACCAAATGTCACCTGTGTGCTCGTACTTGGCTACCCAGAAATTCACTAGTGGGCACTGACATACACACACACACACACACACACACACACACACACACACACAAATGAAAGCAGGACCCACCAAAAGATTTCTTTGGACACATTGATAACAACTATAGTGATAATAGTGATGATAGCCAAAACCCAGAAACGTCACAAATATAAATACAGCTATAAACATAAATGCCTATATAAATATAACTACATGAATAGCCAGATTGAAGAGAGTGGGAAAAGAAATCATGACACACCCATATAGTAGGAAAGCAATTGTATAAAATTAATGTCCATCAAAAGTAAAGCAATTATTGATAGATGCAACAGCCTGGACAACTCTTGAGTGAAAGCAGCTGGACACCTAGGAAATGTGGTGTGACTCCATGCAGCTGAGATCAAAGAAGTCTAAAGTGATAAAAAAAAAAAACTAGTAAACGGTTGTGGGGTAGGAAAGTAGGCATCTAAAGGGATGCAAAACGGGTTTCTGGGTGTTCTGTAAATGTTTTGACCACACAAGCAAATGCATACAGTTGTCAAAACCAATGAACAAAACACTAATGGCCTGTATACTCTATTAAATATAAATTATATTTAAAAAGTAGAGAAGTCACACCCAGGTACTATAACAGCCCTTAAAGGAGACTTGCTTTCTTTTCCTGTTTCTGTAATAAAATATCCCAAGAAAAGCAATTTAAGACAGAAGGGGTTTCTCGTGGCTCACAGACCAGGGCACAGGTCATCATGGCAAGGACACACAGTGGCAGGGCCTGTATGAACTGGTCACATGGTAGCTTCAGCCAAGAAGCCCAGAGCACTATAAGTAATCCTGGCTGTCCTCAAACTCACTGCTGTGTCTGCTGTGTCTGCCTCCTGGGTGTTGAAATTAAAGGCCTGAGCCACCACACCACACCCAGTGTGTTTTCCATTTTTATTCAGTCCAAGAGCAGTCCAGGGAATGGTCCTCCCATGGTTAGGATGGGTTTCCCAAGCAATTAACACAATCAAGATAATCTGCCATGGGGTTTCCCCAAAGGCCAGTCTTTCCAGGTGATGCTGGATTCTGTCAAACTGATAATTAACAATGACCACCACAAGGATCCACCCTAGAAAATGTGTCCAACAAAGAGGGGTTATCCCCCAGTCTCACCTGCAGGCTTTCCCACTGCTCACCGGCCTTCGGAGCAGCACCCACCGAGCAGAAGCAGAACAGCATGGAGAAGGACAACAGGAACAGCACTGTGGAGCCACCTGGGGTTGACAAGAGGCACCAGCTACTGTCTACACAAGGGGCCACAGGCCCATACCTGCGGTGTAAACAGAAAATGAAGGGGAGTTGGGCCAGAGTCCGGGTGGGGGCTGGGACTGGCAGCAGGAGAAGGCTGCCGGGTCACAGGTCAGGTGATAGTAGAAACCCAAAAACTGACCTGCTTGCTGTGAAGAACACGTGGACGAAGGATCTGGGTTCTGTTCTTCCTGTTCCCAGCACAAATGTATAGTGGCACACATATGTGTGGTCAAAACACTCATTCACACATATAAAAAAGTATTTATAAGTAGAATGTGTATTTATTTATTTATTTATTTATTTATTTATTTATTTCGTCAGGGGTGGTGGCTGTGTGCCAAGGCACACGTGTGAAGTCAGAAAACAAAGTAGGTTCTTGCCATGTGGTTGGATGGAGACTCTCTTGTTTCTGATAGCTGCCCATGACCTTCTGGGTGAGCCCCACATCTCCAGATAGAATTGCTGGGATTGCAGGCAACGGCCATTGCGTTTGACTTTTCACATGGCTTGGAGGTGTGACCTGGGGTCACCGGCTCGGAGGTGTGACTTGGGGTCACCGGCTCGGAGGTGTGAACTGGGGTCACCAGCTTTGTGTGACTGGCACTTTCACCCACTGAGCTCTGCACCTGGCCCCCAAATAAGTCTTTTCATAATTAATTTTAAAAGGACTCGTTATATTTAGACAAATGTGTACTATCTGACCTAGAGTCACATTCTGATGCTACAGATCCAATTTAAGTGACTTGAGGGAGAATTGCCGGGTCTCTCCGGCCACCAATTTCTCATCTGAATATATTTAGTTAACGGTAGCATCCCTCGTAGGCTAGTTGAGAGCCAAAGCTCATTTCCATGAATAACACAGTACAGGATATGTAGCATCTGCTCAATAAAAAGTAGAATTATTTGACAGAAACTGTGAGGTACATCAAGACAAAAAGGCCAAAGGACTAAGTTCTGCTTCCAAGTCTATTCTCACATCAGTGTGTCCTGAAAGTTTGTGGGCTGCTGTCTCTGTAGCTGTCGAGTAAGGCTGGGCTTAGTAATTTAGTTCCCCACCTCCCCAACTGGGCACCTTCCCTTTACCCTAGCAGGAACTGCCGCAGGAAGGGAGCATTTGCTCGCCAGCTATGCAGTCCCCATGACAGTAAAACAACAAAGGCCATCACAGCTGCCACCTCCCACCAGAGGCTCAGAGAAGAGATGGACCGCTAGGGAAACACCTGGCTGACCAAGCAGAGTCTGAGCCGAGGAGGTGGAGGAGGCCTCCTAACCCCGGGCACCTGCTCCAGGCAGCCTTAGCCCACCACGCTAAACAGAGCAGAGAGAACCGTCTTCTCAATGCACAGGGTCCGCAGAGAGAGCCGTCTTCTCAATGCACAGGGTCCGCACAGCCCCCATATTCAAAGTCCTTCCTGGTGCCAGCATCAGCCTCACTATCTTCCCTCCACAGGAGTGCCTCCAGGTTCTGCTGAGCCCAGGGGTCCGATTCATTTCTACAGCTTCCGGGAAGCCACTCTGAGGGGCTCCTGAGGGCATCGTACATCGTCAAGTGCACATCCACAAGGCTTCAGTATCCTCTATTTTCTATTGAACTATAAACGAAGTACCCTAGACTAATATCTCACGCAGACTTCTACATTACCACGCCGCCCTGATCTCCAGCCACGCCAGGCAATTCCTCACACAGGTCTGGGTCTTCATGGATGTCCTCTTGGTCTGTTAGCCTTGCCTCCTGGACTCAGGATATAACCCATCCTATTGGATGGTTGAAAATGCCGCCTTAGCTCTGCCACTCACCTAATGCCCGGACCCTGTTTTGCTCATAGACTCATAGACTTTCCTTGGTGTTATAAGACACACTCGGAAGCTGTTGAAGTCAGAGACAGTCCTGGCTGCACATTGCAACTCCTACATCAGCACGGTCAGTGCATGACTTGTAATCCAGGAGTTGCCAAGTGAGGGGCATTGGAAGATCATGGCCATCACTGAGGAGGGAGTCAAACAAAATGACTTACAGGCCCTTCCTGTTCCAGCCCTCTAGGAGCATGGAAGGCTAGAGATGTTTCTCTGAGCTCCACATTTTTTAAATTCCTTCAGTATTTAGTGGTCTAGCTTTCTTTCTTTTATTTTATTTTTTTATTGAATATATTCTTCATTTACATTTCAAATGGTAAAACCTTTCCTAGTTTTCCCCCTCCCCCAAAACCCCCAAACCCTCCTCCCACCTCAAATATCTGCCCCTCCACCCAACACACTCCCACCTCCCCCTTTGATTTCTGTTTGTTGGGGCATCTATTGAGCCTTCACCTGACCAAGGACCACTCTTCCCACTGATGCCCAACAAAGCCTTCCTCTGCCACATTTTTGGCTGGAACCATGTGTGCCCCTTGCTTGATGGTTTAGTCCCTGGGAGTCCTAGGGCATTTGGTTGGCCAAAATCATTGTTCTTCCCATGGGGCTGTAAGCCCCTTCAGCTCTTCCAGACCATCCTCGAACTCCTCCATTGGGGACCCCACACACAGACCAATGGCTGGCTGCTAGCATCTGCCTCTGTATTTGTAAGGCTCTGGCAGAGCCCCTCTGGAGACAACCATGGCATGCTCCTCTTGGTATGCACTTCTTGTCCTCCATAGTAGTGTTGGGGTTTGGTGACTGTTTATAGAATGAATCCCCAGGTAGGGCAGTCTCTGGGTGGCCTTTACTTCAGTCTCTGCTCCACACATTGCCTCCCTTGTTGCTCCTGTGAGTATTTTGTTCCCTTTCTCAGAGGAACCAAAGCACCCTCACTTAAGTCCTCTTTCTTCTTGAGCTTCCTGTGCTGGGTGAATTGTAACTTGTTTATTTTAAGCTTTTGGGCTAACACCCACTTATCAGTGAGTGCATACCATGTGCATTCTTTTGTGACTGGGTTACCTCGCTCAGGATAACACTTTCTAGTTCCATCCATTTGCCTAAGAATTTCATGAATTCATTGTTTTTAATAGCTGAATAGTACTCCATTGTGTATATATAACACAGTTTCTGTATCCATTCCTCTGTTGAGGGACATCTGGGTTCTTTCCAGCTTCTGGCTATTATAAAGAAGGCAGCTATGAACATAATGGAGCATGTGTCCTTATGACATGTAGGAGCACCTTCTGGGAGTGGTATAAGTGGGTCTACAGGTAGTAATATGTCTAATTTTCTAAGAAACTGCCAGACTGATTTCCAGAGCATTTTTACCAGCTTGCAAAAACACCAACAATGGAGAAGTGTTCCTCTTTCTTCACATACTCGCCAGCATCTGCTGTCCCCTGAGTTTTTCATCTTAGCCATTCTGACTGGTGTAAAGTGGAATTTCAGTGTTGTTTTGATTTGCATTTCCCTGATAACTAAGGATACTGAACATTTCTTTAGGTGCTTAGACCCATTTGAGTTTCCTCAGTTGAGAATTCCCTGTTTAACCCTTTTTTAAGAGGGTTATTTGACTCTCTGGAGACTAACTTCTTGAGTTCTTTGTATACATTGGATATTAGTCCTCTATCAGATGTAGGATTGGTAAAGATCTTTTCCCAATTTTTTGGGTTGCCATTTTGTCCTATTGACTGTGTCCTTTGCCTTACAGAAGCTTTGCAGTTTTATGAGGTCCCATTTGTCGAGTCTTGTTCTTAGAGCATAGGCCATTGGTGTTCTATTCAGGAACTTTTCCCCTGTGCCCATATGTTCAAGATTCTTCCCCACTTTCTCCTCTATAAGCTTCAGTGTGTCTGGTTTTATGTGTAGGCCCTTCATCCACTTGGACTTGAGCTTTGTACAAGGAGATAAGAATGGGTCGATTTGCATTTCTCTGCATGTTGACCTCCAGTTGATCCAGCACCATTTGTTAAAAATGCTGTCTTTTTTCCACTGGATGTTTTTAGCTCCTTTGTCAAATATCAAGTGACTGTACATGTGTGGGTTCTTTTCTGGGTCTTCAGTTCTATTCCACTGATCTTCCTGCTTGTCTCCATACCAGTACCAAACAATTTTTTATCACTATTGCTCTGTAGTAGAGCTTGAAGTCAGGGATGGTGATTCCCCCAGGAGATCTTTTGTTGTAGAGAATAGGTTTTACTACCCTGGGTTTTTTGTTATTCCAGATGAATTTGAGAATTGCTCTTTCTAGCTCAATAAAGAATTGAGTTGGGATTTTGATGGGGATTGTATTGAATCTGTAAACTGCTTTCAGCAAGATGGTCATTTTTACAATATTAATCCCGTCAATCCATGAGCATGGGCGATCTTTCCATCTTTGATTTATTTCTTCAGGGGCTTGAAGTTCTTGTCATACAAATCTTTCACTTGTTTGGTTAGAGTCACACTAAGGTATGTAATATTATTTGGAACTATTGTGAAGGGTGTCATTTCCCTAATTTCTTTCTCAGCTTGTTTATCCTTTGAGTAGAGGAAGGCTACTGATCTGTTTAAGTTAATTTTATATCCGGCCACTTTGCTGAAGTTATTTATCAGCTTTAGGAGTTCTCTGGTAGATGTTTTGGGGTCGCTTAAACATATGATCATATCATCTGCAAACAGTGATATTTTGACTTCTTCCTTTCCAATTTGTATACCTTTGAACTCCTTTTGTTGACTGATTGTTCTGCCTAGGATGAATAGGTAGGGAGAGAGTGGGCAGCCTTGTCTGGTCCCTTATTTTAGTGGGATTGCTTCAAATTTCTCTCCATTTAATTTGATGTTTGCTACTGGTTTGCAGTATATTGCTTTCACTATGTTTAGGTATGGGCCTTGAATTCCCGATCTCTCCAAGATTTTTATCATGAAGGGATGCTGGATTTTGTCAAAAGCCTTTTCAGTATCTAATGAAATGACCATGTGTTTTTTTCCTTGAGTTTGTTTATGTAGTGGATTACATAGATGGATTTTTGTATATTGAACCATCCCTGCATCCCTGGGATGAAGCTTACCTGATTGTGTTGAATTATAGTTTTGATGCATTCTTGGATTCAGTTGGCTAGAATTTTGTTGAGTATTTTGGCATCCATGTTCATGAGGGAGATTGATCTGAAGTTCTCCTTCCTTGTTTGCTCTTTGTTTGGTTTAGGTATAAGTATTATTGTGGCTTCATAGAATGAGTTGGGTATTATTCCTTGAGTTTCTATTTCATGGAATAGTTTGAAAAGTATCGGTATTAGGTGGTCTAGCTTCCTTAAAAGAAATGTATACTCAATGGGTACAAAGATGTACCCTACCCACTCCCATAGCTGTTAACACTGTGTTTCCAAAGTTCCCTTATGCAAGTATGAATTTTGCCCTGTGTTTTATTTCCTAAAAGTAGTTTATGGTGTACAGTTTTGCCTGCTGATGGTCAGTTACTGTGAAATGGCTATGTGAGAACAAACTTCAGAGCTCCCTCACAGCCTCATAGGACTGCTTTAAAAATGCTTAAATCCGTGTCTCTTGCTTGGCTGCCCCTCTACAACTTTCTCTGGCCTGCCTGGAGCAGAACTGCTCCAACGTGTAAGGAGAGGCCCATGCTCTCACTTCCTCAGACACACTTTTACAGAAGAACCTGAGTGTCCAGGGCATCCTGGAAGTTGCCACTTGTGGTATGCCACGTGCCTGCCTCTCAGCATCCTCGTCTGCAGAGAGAGAAGTCAAGAGACTTGGGGTGAGCTGCAGCTGTGGCCCTAACTGTCCGTGCAACAAGTCTTCTGTCACCTCTGAGCCTAGCCCTCTCCTCTATAAAATAAGGACATGGCCCACGTGATGTCTAAGGACCTGCAGCCAGTGCTCTCAGGCTCCCGCTCTGACTGGCAGATGCCCGGCTTTGTGGGCACGAACACGAGACAGTCCATGGATGTCCCAGGCACTATCCCAAGACTGTTCGCTAGCCTGCTAAGCCCTTGTGGCAGCCATAGGATGAGTATATCATAGATCAAGGTAAGATGTGGTTTTCCTGGGTTTCCCCACAGGCTGGCTACTCAGTGGTAACTCTCCCCAAAACAAGTCATAGAGACTTGGATAGACTCCATGACCCTCAAGGGACAGACCCAAGGAGGCCCGGGGATGCATTGGGGAGGCCAGGCTCTGCCTCCATTCCTGCTTCAGGACCAGCCACTGTTCCTGTACGCTTAGAGCAGGTGGCACCAATGTGAGGAACTGTGTGGCCTCTGGCAGCCTCTGCTGGGGAAGTTCTGTCAATTCTTCGCTGCCCCTCCGACATGCCTCTGCCTGTGGTGATGGACCACTTTTCCATGTGTTCTACCTCCTGCCCACAGAGTCCAGAAAGGAAAAGCCACTCATGCAGGCCACACAACTACCTGAAGGGCTCTGTGCTTCAAGGACAGCCAGGCTCAAAAAAAGACAGCCTGGGCTTGATCCCTCGTTCGGGAGGCCTCGTACCCATACCCACAGTGAGACAGATGTCCTGAGCCACTCCTGTCCGAGGTCACAGCTGACACACGGCTCACTTGCCCTCTTGTTCCAGCAGAATCTGTGGTTGGTGGGTCTGTTCTCTGTATAGGTACTGAAGGCTGTCTAGCTGGCTGCAAACCTCTCTATACCTTTGCAAGCTGAATAGGCAGTAGGGAGAGAGATGCTACAGCTTTGTTCTCAGTAGACCAACATTCACCTTAGAATGGAGAATTAGACCTGGATTCAGACCCAAACCTACTGGTACCACCACCTCTTCCCTTTGGGTAGAGACCATCGGGATGTGAATTACTGACTTTCTCTGTGAGTGATACCCCAGTTCTCTTTCCTGCTCTAAATTCTCTTTCTACTGAGGTCCCTATTCTCCAAACAGGTTGACGAAGTTCCTTCAGGGGACACCAAAGAACAAGCTGCTCTCTGGAGCGTCCTTGTGCTCATTGCATCTAACCAAAGGCTGGGCTCTCCAGGAGGACAGTGCTCTGCTTCCCTCCCTGTCCCCAGAGCCCCTCACATGATGCACACACAAAAGGCCCGCAACGGTAGCCAGCTGACCTACAGTCTCAGTTTCTCCTGATGAGGGCTTATCACGCAGTCAGACAGGTATGGGTCCTGTCCCAGCGCCCAGACCATTCAGGAAGGCAAGGAATCTAAGGTAGAGCTATTGACAGGGCTCGAGGATCTGGGGACAGGCCTGACCTACATTTTGTTAGCCTCTTTACTGCCTCATAGTTCTGCACACCAAGGCCAGTAAACCCCACCTTACACACACACACACACACACACACACACACACACACATTGTGCCTTGACTCCCAGGCAAGCCCCGCCCCTACATACACACACCCTGAAGACTGTCTCCTCTCAGCTCCTCCTCCATGGACATATTGGGACATTTAGAGACCTTATTGACTTGAGTCAAACTCCTACCCCATCAACCACGTATCACTTGCCAGCACTAATTCCCCTAAGGATCCTGTTAGAGCCCCTCCCCCACACCAGACTGCTTGGAGAGAGGGCAGAACAAGTCAATCCAGAAATATGGAAGCAGCAGCAACAGCAGCAAAAACCCACCATTGTATCCTCAGGTCTTACAAAGACCCTACCATTTCCAGTCTGTTCCGGTCAATAAGTATCTGGGGAAAACCTTAATGCTTGATTTCTTTTGCTCCATGATTTGTGGCCACGGGGGTGGGGGTGCGGGGACTCAGGATCCGTAAGTCCAAAGGGCTGTTTCTGCTCATTAGGCAACGCCAGGCCCGGGCTTTCCTCAGCCCACCCTGCCAAGCCCCAGCCTCAGGCTGAGGAAACCTCCAAGGCCAGAGCTAAGGGTCTCCTGGTGACAGTCACTCAGCCGCGTTCCCCACGTGCGCTATTGCTGAGTAGTAGTTAAGCTTGTAAATCCGTTATTTACGACGCAGGATTGCACGCTTGCACGCTGTGGTGCGGACACGTTAACAGCACTGTGAGAAACTTAACTCGGAACGCCATTGCTTTGGGAGGCACAAATCCTACCACCGCTGCATTACCAGGCATTTCTTACCGTTAGTTCCTTCGAAGTGGGTGCTTATATTTAAACTCAGAACTTCCCCTGCCTGATCACACCACACAAATTATAAATGGTTCAGTCATTTGCATCTGAGTCCTGGGCTTCTACCGTAGACAGCCCCTACTTCCCTCATGTGGCACTGAGCTCAAGACTCCAGCCTTGCTCATGAAGCAAGAAGCTACGGACCCATGGACACTGCAGAGCAGAAAACCCCTTGGTGGGGCAAAGAGAGGAGAACAGAAACAGAGAACAGTGGTGCACCCCAGGGTGGACACTGGCGCCTCAGAACTCTGCAGCAGGGCGCCCAAGGGCTTCCGCTAGGCTCAAGTGAGCACAACCACACCTGCCAGCATCAGCCTGGCCAGAGAGGATGGCATCTCAGAGTAACTACTGTCAAAACACCCCGTGCTGTGGGCCTTGTCCTCCGAGAGCCTAGATGGCTAATTCACCGTTGTGTATCATAGGACCATGGAGTTCCTGACCCAGCCATGCAGGTCCCTGTCACAAGTCCAGGCAGAGTACAGCACATTTCAAGTGACACCTTTTATTTAAAACGTTGATTAATTACATTCTTTCGATTTCCATTTATTTATTTATTTTATTTATTTATTTATTTATTTATTTATTTATTTATTTATTTATTTGGTTCTTTCATCCTTGTTTTGTAGAACCAAGGATTGAAGCGCAGGCCTCACACATGCAGTACTCTGCCACTGAGCTGCGGCTCAGCCCACAGTTTACTTCTCACACAGTCGACCAGGCTTGGCCCTGAACTCTGTAGATCAGGCAGCCTTGAACTTGCCATTCTCCTGCCTCAACCCACCGAAATAATTTAATATATGTCAGGGTGTATTTCTTTTCTTTCTCTTTCTCTGCGCTTCTGCTGGCCATGACTTGGCTAACTATTTCTTGGTGTATATTTGTCACAGCCATTCACTGTCTGTACCTACCTCACTCCCCACAGCCCCACCCATTCACTGTCTCTACCCTACCTCACTCCCCATAGCCCCACCCATTCACTGTCTCTACCCCACCTCACTCCCCATAGCCCCACCCATTCACTGTCTCTACCCCACCTCACTCCCCATAGCCCCACCCATTCACTGTCTCTACCCCACCTGACTCCCCAAAGCCCCACCCATTCACTGTCTACCCCACCTCACTCCCCATAGCCCCACCCATTCACTGTCTCTACCCTACCTCACTCCCCATAGCCCCACCCATTCACTGTCTCTACCCTACCTCACTCCCCATAGCCCCACCCATTCACTGTCTCTACCCTACCTCACTCCCCATAGCCCCACCCATTCACTGTCTCTACCCCACCTCACTCCCCAAAGCCCCACCCATTCACTGTCTCTACCCCACCTCACTCCCCATAGCCCCACCCATTCACTGTCTCTACCCCACCTGACTCCCCAAAGCCCCACCCATTCACTGTCTACCCCACATCACTCCCCATAGCCCCACCCATTCACTGTCTACCCCACCTCACTCCCCATAGCCCCACCCATTCACTGTCTCTACCCTACCTCACTCCCCATAGCCCCACCCATTCACTGTCTACCCCACCTCACTCCCCATAGCCCCACCCATTCACTGTCTACCCCACCTCACTCCCCATAGCTCTACCCATTCACTGTCTACCCCACCTCACTCCCCATAGCCCCACCCATTCACTGTCTCTACCCCACCTCACTCCCCATAGCCCCACCCATTCACTGTCTACCCCACCTCACTCCCCATAGCCCCACCCATTCACTATCTACCCCACCTCACTCCCCAAAGCCCCACCCATTCACTGTCTCTACCCTACCTCACTCCCCAAAGCCCCACTCATTCACTGTCTCTACCCCACCTCACTCCCCATAGCCCCACCCATTCACTGTCTCTACCCCACCTCACTCCCCAAAGCCCCACCCATTCACTGTCTCTACCCCACCTCACTCTCCAAAGCCCCACCCATTCACTATCTACCCCACCTCACTCCCCAAAGCCCCACCCATTCACTGTCTCTATCCCACCTCACTCCCCAAAGCCCCACCCATTCACTGTCTCTACCCTACCTCACTCCCCAAAGCCCCACCCATTCACTGTCTCTACCCCACCTCACTCCCCATAG
This sequence comes from Apodemus sylvaticus, assembly GCF_947179515.1. Taxonomy (NCBI): domain Eukaryota; kingdom Metazoa; phylum Chordata; class Mammalia; order Rodentia; family Muridae; genus Apodemus; species Apodemus sylvaticus. The sequence continues at coordinate 99,287,733 of NC_067482.1, read as the reverse complement.
CCCCACCCATTCACTGTCTCTACCCCACCTCACTCCCCAAAGCCCCACCCATTCACTGTCTACCCCACATCACTCCCCATAGCCCCACCCATTCACTGTCTACCCCACCTCACTCCCCATAGCCCCACCCATTCACTGTCTCTACCCCACCTCACTCCCCATAGCCCCACCCATTCACTGTCTCTACCCTACCTCACTCCCCATAGCCCCACCCATTCACTGTCTACCCCACCTCACTCCCCATAGCCCCACCCATTCACTGTCTCTACCCCACCTCACTCCCCAAAGCCCCACCCATTCACTGTCTACCCCACCTCACTCCCCATAGCCCCACCCATTCACTGTCTACCCCACCTCACTCCCCAAAGCCCCACCCATTCACTGTCTCTACCCCACCTCACTCCCCAAAGCCCCACTCATTCACTGTCTCTACCCCACCTCACTCCTCAAAGCCCCACCCATTCACTGTCTCTACCCCACCTCACTCCCCATAGCCCCACCCATTCACTGTCTACCCCACCTCACTCCCCATAGCCCCACCCATTCACTGTCTCTACCCCACCTCACTCCCCATAGCTCCACCCATTCACTGTCTCTACCCCACCTCACTCCCCAAAGCCCCACCCATTCACTGTCTACCCCACCTCACTCCCCATAGCCCCACCCATTCACTGTCTCTACCCCACCTCACTCCCCATAGCCCCACCCATTCACTGTCTACCCCATCTCACTCTGCAATGTTTGTCTTTCTTGATTCCTTTCCCCAACACACCCCTCTCAAGTCCTCCCATCCTTCCAAGCCTATTCATTGCACCCTCCCCAGTGAGACTCCCCTCTCCCTTCACCTCTGCTGGGCTCCTAGACTTCGCAATTCCCTAGCAACTGTGAACCATCTTGCTTGGCCAACCCTGAAGACCTCCTGGAGGCCATCTCTCCTAAGACAGGCAAGCATTTACAATTCCACAAATCCTCACCCCCTTTTGGAGAAAAAGACTTCTGTTACAATCCAATTTTTAAATGCACTTGGCCTCTACTTTATAACCCCACTGGCAACCATCTAGTGTGCAAAACTAGCACTTCACTTGCACAGTGTCGCATCTGCGTAACTGAGCCAGCTCATACATGAGAAGGTTTAGAAGGAGTCCCTACACATGGTAAGCACAGCTTTGAGATCATGGGAAACTGTCACTGCTGCTACTACTGCAGTTAGATTGTGCATTGAAGGATTGTTTATGGAAATCTGGAGACAGAACAAATGGCTAGAACTAGAAAAATGATTTCAATGGTGAGTATCAGTATGATTCCATGAAGACTCAAAAATAATAAAGTGTGTTTATGTTTGCCAGTCTGGATAAGTGGCAGCATGAATCTTGTTTTCAGAAGCAAATGGTGGCCAGTCACTCACACCCACAATTTCAGCACTTGGGGGCCCAAAGCAAGTGTGCAATGACTTTCACTATTTAATGACTAGATCTATAATCGTGTATGTATATACTGTAACAAACCACTTATGGCATGGAGGTAGAGTTATATGTAGCTGATTTTAGACTCAGGGAGCTTCCATAGGACCCTTCCCCTCAGGTTTCAGTATGATCTCAAGCAAGTCACTTCTCAATATCTCATTGTACTCAAGTGTCAAATGAAGCCCACACTCACACCCACCTGCTGGGTGGGAATACAGAGTAGAGGAGTTTATAGGGCATATGTTAAACACAAGGGTATCTATACCAACAGGAGTCCAAAGTTGCTTGTTTTCAATATTAGTATCTGCCAGGGACGCAAGACTAAAAGAACATAAGCCAAGCTATAGATGGTTTCTTCTGGGGAAAGGAATCAGGAGGAAGGAGAATCTGTTTACTCATGCCAGCTTATCTAACAGCAAAAATGCCACCTACAGCTAAAATGCCACCAGCTTTGACTCCCAAGAACATCTATTACCTGAGATGCAGGGCCACAGGCCAACCTTCCCTGTTTACATACCCCGGTCCAAATTCCATCCCAAACTAGAAAATAAAACCAAAGATGTTATCTCGAGTCACTGCCCCCAATGTGCTCAGTGGTGCTGATGTAAATTTGTTGAACAATGGTTTTGGGGGGGGGTTGGTTTTGGTTTTTTATCTCAGCTGCCAAGGTAGGATGTAATTCTTCTCTGGTAACCATCTTCTTGTGAGGATGACACTGTTCCGGCCCCTCCCTTCCTGTGCTCCCTCCACCTCATCCTCATTTTCCAGGATACGTTTCCAGCCAGCCCCAGCCTGTACAGTCTCTCAACCCCAAGGGCATCCTTGATCTCTTACCTCTGGACCGCTCCTACTCTGGTGACACTATGGGACTCAGCTCAGTCTACAGCAGTGGCCAAGCTGCAGACAGGTGAGAATGCAGGTGCTCACCTACTGTCTGCTTTACTCCATCCAGGACGCCAGCAAGACCACATTCAGGCGGAGTTTTCTCCTTTACTTACTCCTGCCTGAAAACACCCTCAAGGCTGTATTCATTCAGAAGCATACCTTACTAATCTTGAAGATTCTAAAGAGAATCAAGTTAACAGTAACTATTGACCCAACAGCCCATCTACCAACTACAACTCAACACCAGGCTCCCATCCAACTCACTAGCACTCTCTTGTTCTATTTCCCAGCTTTTAGTCTTACCACCATGTGTGTGTGTGTGTGTGTGTGTGTGTGTGTGTGTGTATGTGTGTGTGTGTCTGTGTGTGTCTATGTGTGTCTGTGTGTGTCTGTCTGTCTGTGTGTCTGTGTGCCTCTGTGTGTCTATGTGTCTGTGTGTCTGTGTGTGTCTATCATTGTGTGTGTCAGTATGTGTGACAGTATATGTGTATGTGAGTGAGTTTGTGTGTGTGTGTCAGTGTGTTTATGTGTATTAGTGTGTATGTCAGTGTGTGTGTATCTGTGTGTGTCTGTGTGTCTATGTGTGTCTGTGTGTCTGTGTGTGTATCTGTGTGTCTGTGTGTGTCTATGTGCCTCTGTGTGTCTGTGTGTGTGTCTGTGTGCCTCTGTGTGTCTGTGTCTGTGTATCTGTGTCTGTGTGTGTCTGTGTGTCTATCAGTGTGTCTGTCAGTGTGTGAGCCAGTATATGTGCATGTGAGTGAGTTTGTGTGTGTCAGTGTATGTGTTTGTGTGTGTGTCAGTGTGTGTGTGTGTGTGTGTGTGTGTAGATGCATCACACTTGCATAGTCCCTATCCTCCAAGTCCACATTTCTCTAACCTTCGGAGCTGCGGTACCAGAAGCTCCCAGTCCTGCCCTAGTCACCCACCGCTCCTTCTACCCTGCTTCTCACATTTACCCTCCGACTGTTCCTTCAGGTTGGCTTAGCTCCATGCCAGCTCCCTGGTCCCGGCATAATGACCTCTTCCCCTGCCCCCTGCTGTGCCAAATGCCAAGCCAATCTCCAAAGGGGCAGCACTGTGTCCTCAGCTGCCCTGTGAGTTCCTGGAAAGCAGGCCATGCCCGATTTCTCCTCCTTCACGGTTGGCACAGGAAGAGGGGGTAAAGCACAAGCTGGGCTAGAGGAGGAGGCAGGCACCTCGCCGAGCTCCATGAGGCAGGGACAGCTCCCTGACAGCTCGGACCCTCATCACAGCCTTTTCCTATTTGTCTTTTAGTTCTCGTTTTTCCTCACTAGGACAAAAAAGAAAAAAAAAAGATTGTTAAAAATTAAATCCAAAACTTTCATCTCTGATGAGTTTCTCAAAAGCCAATAAATCCACATGGCTCATCTAAAATTAGAGAGAAGTGACCAGGATTTTTAGTTGATTGGCTCAAGTAGTAGATGCAAGATAGTCAAAATCTATTTAAATGACTTTCCTAGGGAATTGGAGCAGCAGGCAATGCCTCAGACGCCAGAAGTCCATTTAAATATTACACAAAAAGAAGGGAATTAGTTTGGTCAAGCTGCTAACATGATCAGGCAGGGACAGAAATGCCCTGGAGAAGTGTTTGGTGTTTCATCTTGAATCCATTTGCAAAATAAACACATTTATTTACCGAGGTTACTACTTTGGCCACTTCCTGGACAAATCAACTCTGGGATGGCCAACTGAAATTAAAAACTGACCAAGACTACAAAATTAATTTGACAGTCTTCAATTGACTTGTTTAGCAACACAAAACAAAATCCAACGGAGTTGGAAATTGCTGCGGTGTTCCAGCCTGTGTCTGCAGACTGCAGAGGCCAGCAGTGGTCCTCAGCTCCTTCCATCGAGAGTGCCTGTCAGAGCAGGGCATGCGGAGGCTGCTCAAGACTCCCTTATTCCCCAGAGGAAAAAATTAACTTCCCACCAACACCTACTGTTGTCCTACAGGTGGGCCAAAGACAAAGGATCCAAACATTCTCCCAGAAACACATAGGCACACACGCATTCTGTTTAGGCCCCATGCTACCCAAACACTACCTAAATTGCTTTTCCAGTAGAACCTCAGGAAAAGGTTCTGTTTAACTGCCACCCATATGCATGGCTAGGATAGGAATGGTTTTGCAATTTATACCCTCCATGGCCCCGCAGGGGTCCTTGGGAGTAACTCTAGCCCCTGCCTAGTTAAAGACTTCTTATGTGCTGTGGAGTGAGTGTGTGCTATCCTGAGTTTCCTGTGACCAGCAGAGGCAGGGAGACCACACAGGGTCTGCTGTGTCAGACACCCCACGAGACAAGGTACAGCATGCAGACGTCCCGTGCAGGAACAGGGTGACTGGCAAAGATGTCATTTAACGGATGGTGATGCTCCAGTGGTTTCATTATGGGGCTTACCTCCTCCTTGTCCCCACAGTGAGATCAGAGCTCGCTGGCAGGGCCGGCTCTCCCACAGGTGGCAGAACCCCCTTCCCCTTCTGCCTGCTCCATTGTCAACAGATCACAGCTGAAGCCCCAGTGGAATACCCCATCCAATTTCCCATAAAATGAGACATGAAAATAAACACACATTGTATGTTGGTTTACATTTCCTGTACAACCCCAACAGGGGCGACAGGAAAGACATTAAGGAAACTATTTCTAAAGTAATGGGCTACATTTTCACAAGAATACTCTCACTGACCCTAAAAGGGAAGCCATTCGGATGGCTAAAATCCCATATAATTCTTTGAAAACCTTCTCGAGCTTTCCCATTTTAATTTCTAAAGTCACTGTGGCTTGGAGGTGCCCTGTGCTCAGTGACAACAATTCATGCTGATGGGGAGGGCCTGCGAGCATTCGTCTATGGAATGGAGCTTTTGGTTATTCCTGAGGACAAGGAATGCTCTCAAGTCCAGCCCCGACAGAGGTCTGTTTCGTTCCTAGAAGACTGCTTTCTCTAGACATCCCTGCCCTCATTAAAAAAGCACATCACAGCTGTCAGCTTTATGGTCTCAGCCATGCAGTTTCCAGGCCCCAAACAGAATGTCATCATTTATTTTTCTTCTGGGGAAAAGAAAGGCAGCCAGCTCCTATGCCTGCTCAGTGCCAAATGCCCCAGAGACAGGGGCTCACCTCTCTAATTCAGAGCTCCTGGCAGGTATGGGTTCCTGAGATGCCTGGACTAGGGGAGAGTAAAGGCTACTTTATTTCTTTCCAACAGATTCACTAACTAGATAATAATTACTTGCCATTAGCGCATTAAAATTGCATGTGAGTGGGGCTGCTAAAGTGCTAGCCAACAGTTTGTTCTCAGGTAGATAAGCGTCCCTCCTGCAGTCTTGTTCACACTGTTAATTTGCTGAGCAAACCCTTTTCTTGTGGATGGTGTAAACATCACTTCTAGGCTCCAGGACAGGGAAGCACACAGGCAATCATATGTTTCCCAAGACAGCAGGTCATCCCCACCACCAGTTCACTACCGAGAGCCTGAGAAAGAGCAGGAGAAAGAAAGATGACATGAGAGGGAGAGAAGGGAGGGAGGGAGGGAGAGACCAAGGGAAGAAAGGAGAGAAGGAAGAGGTGGAAGGGAAGACAAGGGAAGATGAGGAGAAGGGAGCAGGGGACAGAAGGTGAGGAGAGTGACTGCTTTCAGATAATTGCCTCTTGTTCTCTTAGAAGAAAACTATTAGTTCCATACTCCAAATCCCGGCTGAGCCCGAGCGCCCTGGTGGTAAGGATTCTCCTCTGGTCCTTCCCCTCCCATAATTATCTCCCTGATCCACCCAGGTCATCCCAGTGAAGAGTTGGGGCTGAGAAAGTGTGGGTGTTGGGAGTGGTGCTCTGGGGGACTTTACCTGCTCACTCCTCCCTCTGGGCACTGCTTGTGGGCCCAGGGGGTCCTGGTAGGCACCTCACCTGAGCAACTCTCTAGCCTCCTGTGCAGGCTCTACCCTGGGGCCCGGCTTTCTGTCACCTCAAAGGGGAAAATGCTGCAGACCAAGAGCAGAGAACAATGGATGGGTCAAGGGGTGCGCTGTGCAGGACTTCAGGAGCCTGTCACCCAGCCTGGGCACAGAAGATGCCCACAGGAGTGTAGGACACTGGGTCAAAGCTCTATAAAACTCAACAGGAAGCCTTAGTCTCCTCTGAGCCTGATTTGTGAGCTGGCATTTGAAACCCAGTAGCTTTCTAAATCCTCACAAATAACTCATGGAGTAGTGAAACGCCTGAAGGCAGATAGTTAGGAATTTGGAACACAAAAGGCTGAGATAGCCCACACACAGGAACATGAAAGGTTGAGATAGCCCACACACTGGAACATGAAAGGCTGAGATAGCTCCACACAAACAACAGGTCTTCAAATGACTGGGGCTTGACCATATAGGCATCTAACCATACTCACAAACAAGACAAATTGAGATTTATTCAAGCTTTTCCTTGTCAGTGTACTGCAGGAAACACTGATGGCATTTTGGGAGAGGCTGACTCTGGGATCACATGAGCAGTGATTCCTGCTTTAGAGATATGAAGATACCCAGCCAGCCAAGTCTCCTAGCTCTGACAAGAAATTCTACAGGGTTCTTGGCTCTTGCCGGATCTCAAAGTTTCATACCCACCCACCATTCAGGAAAAGGAACAATCTCACATCTGGAGGCTGAAGAGAACTCCAAGAAACTTGAAGCTTACTGATTATATGTGAGTTTATGATGTAATCATAATTTTTCCTTCAGTTACTTTTTGCTTGAAAATCCTTAATGAGAAAGGGGGAAGAGAGAGAGGGAGAGGGGGAGGGGGAGGGAGGAGATGGGGGAGAGAGAGGGAGAGGGAGACAGAGGTGGGGGTTGTGGTACATGCCTTTAATCCCATTGCTCATGGGGGGCAGAGGCAGGCAGATCTCTGTGAGTTAGAGGCCAGTCTGGTCTACAAAGTGAGTTTCAGGATAGCCAGGGATACATGCCAAGAAACCAAATAAAAAATGATCCTAGAAAATTGCTACAGCCCCTACAGCCCCAGAGCCCCCTAAGCACACCCCTTGACCCAGCAATAAGAGAAGAAAGACCAGAAGGAAATGAAATTCTGACCCTTGTAAAGGAAAGTGATACTTACCAAAGTAGGGGAAACAAAATTTTACTTTTTTTTGAAAGATTTTAAAATTTTGTTTTTAATTTTGTGTATTAGTGAGAAGTGTTGTACGCACGGCCTAAAGTGGTCAGAAGAAGGCGCCTGAGCTGCATCTAGACTTAGAGGTGGTTGTGAGTCACCCCTTGGGCACCGGGAACTGAACTGCAGCCCTGCCGGAGACTGCAGGACACACTCTTAGCCACCTGAACATGCCTCGGGCCATTTCCTCCCTGACAAAACCATGTAGAGACACCAGTCCCGGGACATTGCCCTAACCACTTAGCCACTACTAGGAAACAACCTGGGTGTCGCAAGGGGGTCTCAGGGGCTTTCACAACGTATTGTGTCCATGACCTGTGGAAAGTTAGGAACCATCAAAGCTTGGCTTAAGAGCAAGCTCTCAGAACACCTTGAGAATTTCATAGACATAAACCCAATTCCTTCATCCCTTAATACACCTAAATCCTGACAAAGACACAAAGGTGTCAGAGAGAGACACACAAAATCCTCAAGGGACAGTCATCAACTTAGCATTTCCAATTCACATGAGATGTTAATTCCACTTATCAAAGTAAAAAAGGCACGCTCAGGAAATGAAGACACACAAAATGAATATTATGAGTTGGTCCCAGCTGGATTTCCATCAATTTATCATCTTGAGGATACCACAGAGCCACACCTTCTGAAACCCGACACCACGGTTAGAGGAAAGGAGCATTGGTCTCTGCCATTTGTCCAAGCTGCACACATCCCACCAACTCAAAGAAGATTTTCAGTAAGTCAAGGGGACAGCTTCTGAGGGAGGGCTTGACAACTCTGAAGCAGACTATCCTCGTGTCATTTGATACACGATGACATGAGGCCAGAAGGAAACAAAGCCAGAAGTGTGGGAAGCCAAGGGGGAGGAGATAGCAGGACGTGCAGAGCCCTGAAGAAAAGGAGCAGGCAACAGCAGGAGACCAGGCCAGCACCCAACACTCAGAGGAAGTGTCTGCTCAGGGTTTGGAGGCTCTGTTCCTTTCTTACTGTTTCTGAACACCTGTGGCTTGGACAGACCAACTTCTCACTTGACAAGGGGAGATAGGAGCCTTACTTTCAACTCACGCAACTTACACGACGAGGCCATGAGTTTTAAGTGAGCTAGCACGAAACGGAAAAAAATTCCCTAAGCCCAAACTTCAGTGGATCACCTTCATCACAACGGTGCTTCATTGTGCCTTCTTGAAACAGAGCAGTAATTAGTACCCGTCCACACCACTCGTGTCTCTTCTGCATGGCTTGATTTGTGGAGAGTGGCTACAAAGGCCAGATTGAACACAAGGAAAATGGATCAAAAGAGTTGTCTGGTAGAGTAAGGAACATCTGTATTTCCCTCTAGAGTCAGGCATCAGAACAACCACCATCAACAAACACACACAAACACACACACACACACACACGAACACACTCACACTCACAAACTCATTCATACACATACTCATACATACTCACACTCATACACATACATACACATACACACATACATACACACTCACACACACATACCTACACCTACTCATGTTTACACACACACACACTCACACACATACCACAATCACCTTTTCTCATTCCACTGGGACGCCAAGCCCCGAAGTGTCTCACCCCTATGTCTCCATTACCATTTCCATTATAAACTTAAAGCCCGTGGACGGTGGATCAATTCAAGACTCACTTGCAGAACCAAACGCAGAGCCAACACATAGGCTTAATTTTAAAAGTTTCCAGGTTATCAGAATTTCAGAATTCAAACAAAAACTACCTTTGACTTAGGGAGTCTTCTCCTCACCCAACCCCTCCCCCGAGCTTCCTGGTGGAGGGAACAACACGAGATCATCAGACCATGGAGAACAGGTGTCAAGAACTGGAAACTCTCCCACCCCTGAATAATTAAAAGCAGCGAAGACATTCTTCTGTTTCATGAGCCCTCCGTCCAAGCAGAGAGGAGCTCTCTGAAGAGGCTTGGGCACTGCTTAGACACTTTTAAACTGCCAGAAGGAAAGAAAGTTCCTTGAAACCTAGAGTTCAGTGAGAGATGCACGTCTATGGGATTGGTACAAACACCCCAAATCTGGAACCCTGCCCCTACCTTCCTGTCACTCACCCAAGTCCACTGCACTCATGTGCTTGGTGCAGAAAATCAAAATGGCCCAGCAACCCCTTGAAAAAGTGTCCTTAATCTTCATGTTGCTTTAAAGCCATCATAAATCACACCGCCTGCCAATCTCGCTGTGTTTTATAACCTGCAGGGAGAAGTTGAGCACTTCTGGCCCAATGATCTCCCAGTAACAAATGCCAGTTCTAAAACCACTGCACCTCAGTACTGCTTGACCCCTTAAACAAGGATCTTCAAATATATGAACTGCCATATTCTTGATTTCTTTTTTTATAATGGAGAGTGATATTCTCTTATGACCAGCCCCATGCAGCCAAAGGCAGCATCAGTCTAGAAGCTGAAAAACACCCAGTTGTGTTAGATGAGGCTAGCCTGTCCTCCACTTCACTAGCATTCTCATGGGCTCCGCTTTCCCCACATCATGTCCTGAGGTCATATCCCTGCTAGCCTGCCAGGCTCCCACTAAGTCCCAAGCCCCTGCTGCAGCACATTGGTACTCAAGCAAGTACCATGACCAAGCCATAAAGGGAGCCTCTCAACATGGCCTTCAGGATCAATAGTAAGGGCTGAACAGGGCCTGGCTTGCCTTCAGGAAATTCCGGGCTGTCTACGCAGCTGTGCTTCGAGTAGTACAACAAATTCACTTACTGAATGACAACAGCTTTATTGGCAAGCCAATTCAATTAAAGCCCCTGCATCCAACAAAGTCTCCGGCAGCCCTCTCTGCATAAAGAACATGGAATCGTGCCTACATTTCCCTGAGTGCCCTCAGCCCTAGCTGTCCCTCTCCATGAGCGGAAGAGGGATGAATGAATTAGACGTGGCTGATGGGAATTAATGGCTGGCTGTCAGAGAGTCATTCTGGAGGCTCAGCCGTTGAAGACTCCGTATTAAAGACTGAATCCCAGCACAAACTGACCAGGACATACGGCAAGAACCAACTTTCTAAATGGCAGGAGCGTCAGGGCACCTGGGGCAAGAAGGGAGGGGCACTCAGAGCAGGAGTAAACAGGCTTGGAAAGGAAATAGACGAAACAACAGGCAGCTCGCATTGATCAATGCTTTTTATACTATTGATATATGAATAATATGTTCATTTTTCATTTTTACAGAGTATGTCCTTTGGGCTACCATTACAGCAAACTCGCTCCAGTGTTCTGACAGGAGCTTCTTAGGGAGAGAAAGAGGACGCTGGCTGTACAGCTAGAAACGAAACACATTTTCTTATAAAATATATGTAGCAGATCATTTTTGCCTTCAGTAACAGAGATGCAAACCGGACTTGTTCTCAATCCCTGGCCCAGTCTTGCCAACCAATCATTTGGCAGCTGAGGTACAGCGAGGAGGACTTCAGATCCTGTTAGCAAGCTTGATGAACTGTTCGTTTCCAGGGATTCAGTCCTCTCACTTTGCCAGTAGCAGGGCCAAGTGTAGCACTTAGCAAGGCATAATGGGCAGTATTGGGACTTAACTGTCCCTCATAGGAACAAGGAACCATGTAGGCAGTTTGAACGGTTAGCAGAAGCCAAGCGGACCCCTCTCCAACAGTTCACATGAGGTGGGAAGCAAGGATCCTCCACACTTGCTTGTCTTAGGGGCCCCGATGACTGTCCTGGCACTGCAGTAGAATAAGCCTCTTGTTTGAAGGAATTCCAGGTAGAAAATTCTTCCTAAGACTGATGAAGAGTCCTCAGAATGTCAGCTGTGAGCATGACTTCAAAAGTCAAGGTTCACAGCAATTGCCAGCATACCAGTCTTCCTCAGTGAGAGTAATTTGCTCCCTCCCTCTTAGCATCCAATAGAACTTTTTGTGGGCCTGGACCATGCACTTAACCCATTCCTTCTGTGCTGCAGTCAGCTACCCCTTGTCTGTTTCCCCGTAGACAGGAGCACCCTGGGAGGCAGGAGCCAGCTCTTGGATAGTTGGAACTCACTAAGTCTAAGAGGGACTGCATGGCCCTTGCAAGATGGAAATCCCTCGGCAAAGCCTCGGTCTGAGAGTTAGATAGGACCTCAGTGTCACCCTGAAGCCATCAGGATTTCACTGCCATTTTCTCCACTGTAGCCATCAAATTGGTTGCCCGCTTTAATTAGAACAGAGGCCAGATGTCTGGCCAGCTAGAGCCGGAAGAGCTAGCATGTGGTGGAGTTCCCCAGCTTGGGGCCCAAGAGGTTCACTTTGTGTGGTTTGGTCACCTTCCCGTGAGTACTTCCTTCCCCCTCGCTGGCTCCTCTCAGCCCCCAACCCGAGGGCAGCTGTCCTTTTTATCAGCAAAAGCCCTTCCCTGACAGCCCGTTTGTCCAGCACAGGGTTTCCCCCCGTCCAGTGAGTCAGTGACCAGAGGCATTTGCATCTTTGATCACTGGAAGCGCAGGTGACAATTGTATCTATAAGGAGACTGCACGAGCTAAAAATCCCCTTTCAGAAGCCTGTCATCCACCAAGCAATGAAATCTAATATCTAAGGGCCATGACACCCGTTCATACTAGATTTCATTAATCAGTGTTTTCATGGAAAGGATAAATCCTTTATGCATGCCTTTTTCCTGATTTTTCCCCCATTTAAAAAAAAAATGCAATGCCTATTTTCCTTCCCTGATACTCATCCACAGAGACCCACTACTGGGCACCCCAGCCACTGACCTCTGCAGACTCATTCTTTCAAATTCAGAGTGAATGGGGAACAACTGAAAAAATAAAAGAGAGAAAGAGAGGCTTGTTCCAGTTCGTCTTAAAGATGTCTCGAATGAGCCCTTAGAGCCTGAGACAGACAGACAGAGACTATTTCATAACAGCAAGCCTGCACTTGGCATGTGAGTGACTGAAACATTAATGCCTCCTGAATGTCACACAGAGCATCACAGCTTCTCTTTGACCCTCACCGTGTACCATGATACTAACATGGAACAAGTCACGTATGCCATCGCTTCCGCAGCTACCGAAGCCACACCTCACGTGAGCAGCTTCCACCGATGTCCTTGCTAGAGGTGCTGACCAGAGACCAAGCATACTGCTCTCTGGCCACACTCTGACACACAGCCCTTTCACATCAAGGGAGCCCCACACCACAGAGCCTATTTAGATGCTAAGCAGAAAGGTTCAAATAACACGTGAAGGGCTAGGAGCAGTGCGGAGGGAGTTGTAGGGCGTCTGAACACCGCTGAGTGTGCTGACCCTTTAATTCTCTATGTTTCTCTCAATCCATGGAACTATAAAGGTCTTCCATTAAAAGTAATAATCATTTAGGGCAAACTCTTTCTTAAATGCCCTGTTTTCTCATTATCTTCAAATGTAGCACACACTGTAGAGCAAATAGCTTAGTTTCTAAATGATGTTTTTAAAAATATTAAATAATTTTCACAAAGACACTCCAACAATATGACGTATTATGGCATGAAACTGGAAGCAGCCGCAATGGGGGCAACGGGTAAGCAGCTAAGTGAACTGTGGTGAGTGGCAAGCGGCCTCCATGTTCATTCGGAGGACACCACACAGGTGGTGAGGCAGAGAGACAGACACAGGCAGAGTGGGGAAAGAAATCGAAATTGTGAGGCACTGTGCCCCCAGCTAGATAAAAGGACTTGAAGGGAATAAACAATTGCGTGAGGGATGATAAATGATACTCCCGTCTTTATACCTCACAATATCAATATTGGGGTGTATGTGTGTGTGCACACGTGCGTGCGTGTGTGTGTGTGTGTGTGTGTGTGTGTGTGTGTTCTAGATTTAAAACAAATGGAAAACCCACCATCTTTTAAAACAGCTATCTCTGGTTAAAATAGCTGTAATTATGAAAGAAAGAACAGAAATATGAAAATATTCTAACTATAGTCAACCCAGACGAAGATGCTCCAGGCAGAGTTAGCTCACAGGGCAAGCACCTCCCTTACTGCAATGGCTCACGGCACAAGAGGACACACATCTCCTCCTCTGCAGATTTGCATCAACTCGAGGCTTCAGGCCTCCTTCCAGACTGTTCCATTTTGCCTAAATAGTTTACTTCACTGCCACTGCACGGGGGAGGGGAAGTAGCAATGGTGCTGAGGCGAGGCCTGAAGGTCAGACATCCTCTGTCTCACAGGGTCAGTTAATAATAGGCTAGCTGTTGACAGCTGCAGTGAACAGACACTGGGGCGGCCATATGTGTGACGGAAGAAGCTGGAGAAAGCTTACAACACAGTGTAAGCTTGAATCTCCTTGGGTCCATTGCAGGAGATTCCAGAACACTGAAACAATCTCAAGTTTTGTCCTGAAGCCTTCTCTGTGTGATCTTTGAGGAATTAAAAAAATGAGGGGCTCGTGTAATGACACGGAGGGTAAAGGCTCTCGCGGCCAAGACTGAGTGCCTGAATGTCATCCTACAACCCACACTAAGGGAGAGAACTGACTTCTGTAAATTGTACCCAACCTCCACATGCTACCACAGCATGTGCACACTCATACACATAATAAATAAATAGATAAATAAATAAATAAATATTTAAATCAATATCTAAATCAATATGTAAGTCAATGAATGTAAAACTAGAATGGGAAGAAGAGATCAGGACATTGGGGGTTACACAATAGCTAAGCTTCATACTCTGCCTAGATGTCCATCAACCATAAATGGAGATGGAAAATGTGCTGTCTTTATAAGGGCAATTATCTAGCCATAAAGAATAAGATCCCATCATTTGAGGCAAAATGGATGGAACTAAAGGGTATCACACTGAGTTAAATAAACTAGACACTGAAAGGCAAGTAGACATTCACAAAAGTAGATGTGAAAATAAAATCGTAATTTCTAGAGGTTGGAAAGGGGAAGGAAGGTAAAAAAAAATAATTTAGATTTGATCAGTGTACTCTGTGTACATGTGTGGTAATAGCTCACTGAACATCATCAAACATGTACAAGTCACAGATGTCAGTAAAAATGCAGACGCTGTTGAAAGACAATTTTGTTTCCTTTTGTGTCTCCCATTGTCTAGGCAGGGCACTTTCATTTCTTGACCAGAACCTACCTCTAAGCCACTGTCTTTGGATCCTGCATAGTAAGATTTGCCTAACCCTGGCTTTTATGGTGATGCCTCTTAGAGGCTCACTCACGGGAAAGCATCACAGACACGCACAGAGACTGGGGACCACCAACAGATGCTCCCACAGGAGTGCCTCTCCCTCGGCAGCACTTTCTATGCTTGGTAGGAAAAAAATTCAGGTCACAACATTCTGTATCACAAAACCACCCTCCCTGTGGCCTTGGATGACCAGAAATTATAGTCCTAGCTTGTTGCAAATGCTAATAATTTTGAAGACAGTAACTTCCTCTTAGGAACTGGTTTTTCACTATAGAACATTTACTGACCTTATCAACCGTGACATATTAAAATATCCACATTCCAGCTCATAGGCAAACGTCACCCAGCACTGGCTCACGTGGCTTCTCCTAACGAAAATACATTAAGCTATTTTGATAAGCAGCCTGAGTACAAGACACTATCACTATCGTGTTCAGTTTGGAAGGTAAACTTTACACAGTGCAAAGTCTCTTAACACAGCACAATTATTTGAAGCACAGCACAGGTTTTCAGACAAGACTTTTTCTGGCCTCTCTCCAGCCTCAGGGTTCTCACACATCATTCTTTGGTGGGCAGTGTAAACGTCCAGCCATATTCTTCTCAGGTAAATGGAAGAGAGAATGTCCCCTGAAGGAAAGATCTAGAAGATCTGGATCATGCTTACATCACAGAGAGCTAGACAGAGGAAAATAAACAAAAGGAGTTGTCTCCCTGGAATAGTGATGTGTTTTGTCGCTAACAAAGGTAAAAATAATTCTCATATGGTCCCTCGTCATGACATCATTTTGTTTGACAAGAACTGCGATCCACCAGCGAGGGACCCCACTCAGTGGTTGAGCACCTGCCTAGCAGAGTCCAGGCCCTGGATTGGATTCCCAGTGTCACACGAAGCAAGAGATGACATTCTGAGGAACTGGTGCACAGGATGGCTTTTCATTTGTTGGAGTTTTTTTGTTTGGTTGGTTTTGTTCTCTTTTTTTGTTTTTGAGACAAGCTCTCTGTAGCTCTTGCTGTCCTGGAACTTACTATGTAAACCAGGCTGGTCTCCAACCACAGAGATCCACCTGTCTCTTCCTCCAAGTGCTGGGATTGAAAGCATGCACCACCACGTCACCTTTATGTGAGTCTGCACCACCTACACTGGAATCTCTCTTGGACTCTCATGGTTTTACAAGGCTCAGTCTAAAAAATCTCATTTTAAATGTTATTTATTTATATATTATATATTATTTAGTCATGCTGTCTACCTGCTCTCCCATTCCAAGTGCCCCCAACTTCATCTCATTTTTTGAATAACTTGCTGACTCTATCTACTGCTCCCCATATGTACATAGGTTTGGAGCTGTGCATTCACCTGTCAGCAGCCCCTCTCCTAGGGCTAGAAGATCAGTGTCCCTCCCTCATCCTCACGGGAATGCTGACTGACTTCACCTTGCACAGATCTTGTGCAGGTAACCACAGCTGCTGTTAATTCATGAGTACAATGGACCTGTCAAGTCCCCAAACAATTTTTAAGTTGTCTAATTGAGAGCTAGCCCTCTCTCTATAGAAAGAGATGTTGAAAGGAGGTATGGACTCAGCGTCAAGGATGTTGAAAGGAGGTATGGAGTTGTTTGGACTCTGAGGTCCCTAACCTAGTGGTGGCCAACTTCAAGTATGTTTTTAGATTATCAATGGAAAATGCACACACACACACACACACATACACACACACACGCACACTACCATGTCACAAGTGGTCCTATCAGAGCACTTTGAGAAGAAGGCACTGATATAATCTAATAGCCACAGAGACCCTATAAAGTTGCCCAAAACATATAACCCATTAGCAATAGAGATGAGTTGTGTTCATGTCTATAGACTCTTGATACATCCTGCTGCCCCATGAAACTGTAAGAAAACCAGCCTGGATGGGATAGGATGCCCCAAGCTATGTAGGGAAATTTGAAACCTGCAACAGGCATTGGTGAGGTCAGAGACGAAACCTAACCCTGCACAACCACACCTATAGTGTTGCCCACAGAAGGCATAACAGCAAAATTCCTTGAAACAGCTGCATCTAGCCCACTATGCAGACAAGACTGTCAGCTGGATAAAAAAAAAATAAGTAAAAAAAAAAAAAAGTCCAGCCCTTCCCCCTGCATTGGAACTTTGCCATCTCTCGGGCTTCTCAAAAATCAGTCTAATATCTACCCTGCCTATCTTTCTGATTTTAGTTCAAAGGCAATTCTCCACAAGTCTTGGGCCCTATCAAACATTTGTGCATTCCTTGTACAATGTGCACAGAAACAGTATAAGCAGATCCTCTTCTAAATGAGAACTGGACAACATAGAACTTCTCAAAACCAACCAAATCACAGATTTCTAGGATGCATACAGAGGTCTGACATGGCCTACAGAAACAGAAACAAGCCTTTTAGAAGGAGACATGTTCAATTTGGTGACTAACAACCAGCGAACACAGGTTTCTCTAGGACCCTTAGCCCTGGTCAAACCTAACAGATCTCATAATTTCAGGGTCTTTCTGTGGCTCTGCTCCCAGCTATCCAAACACAGGATACTGACATCACTTCCTCTAACTGCTGACCAGCGTTCACAAAACGCCTTCTATACTGGATTCCAAATCATCAATTTTCTGCCTGAGTCTGAGTGTTTAGTGTTTCACTCCTTTGGTTTTTTGTTCCAGATGGAATTTGTAGAAAAACAAGCCCCCTTTGGAGGCCATTGAGGGGTAGTGGAAGGTGGGAGTGGGACTTCTAAGAAGATTGGAGGACCCCAACTCCTTCTTCAAGAGGATCAGTTGCCCTTCTGTCTGACTGGAATCCCACCACACACTTTGTTTTGCTGCTTTCAAAATGGAAATATAAGGCATGAAAATGAACCTTCTGGTTTCCTGACTTACAGGTAAGGAGAACTCAGTTTTCCTAGTCCAGCCTCAGCCACTTGCGCAGGAAAGACAAAGGAGCACCTGCTTCTGATTCAAGGGCTCCTCTTGGCTGCTTGGGGTCAGAAGAGTCTCTCCCTGTAACAGAATCCGGGAGCAGCTTCTCCTATCCTGCAACACTGAGAAGACCTCAGAAGTGCCACTTCCAGGTCTACCCTATCAGTAGCCATGCAGGGCCTCTCCCAGGCATTCCTAGTGACATCTGGACTGGCTGCCCAGGGTCCCCAACCTGCTCTGTCAGCTTGCTTAACCCTCTGGCATCTAAATACTATGACATTTATGAAATTTGCTCTAGTCCAAGTGTTCTTTCAAAGGACAGTTCTCAAAAGAAACCACTGAGGGACATTTCAGTGACTCCAAGGAAATAGGTACATATGACACCAAGGTTCTCAGGGCTAGCTTCTGAGTCTCCTTCACTTGGAACGTGTTCTTGGGTCTCTGAGGCTGTTGGCCATCTCGGGATTCTAAAGGGAAAACCTGCTCTTCCTTCTGAATGACATCTAAACTCATGGCTGACAGCCTGGTAAAGTTTCAAGATGTTCTTTATGGGACTCACCTTAAGCAAGAGACACTGCATCCAAACACATACTGTTAAGAAACGGCACCACAAGCCAGGCGGTGGTGGTGCACGCCTGTAATCCCAGCACTCCGGGAGGCAGAGGCAGGCGGAAGGAAGGGAGGAAGGAAGGAAGGAAGGAAGGAAGGAAGAGAGAGAGAGAGAGAGAGAGAGAGAGAGAGAGAGAGAGAGAGAGAGAGAGAGAGAGAGAGGGAGAAAGGAAAGAAAGAGAAAGAAAAGACACCATTAGTAGCCTAAACAACAATTTGTCTGGGGGGGGGTGGCATTTAGGAACAAAAATTTCTAAAAACTTCCTGTTGATCGAGGCTACTTGCTCCTTACCAAATGCCCCCAGGCATGGCCAGGGGTTGTACTGGCAGAGCTCTTTTCCTCGAAGCAACTGCACCTCTAAATATCTAGTAGAAAATCCCTGAGTGTCCCCAAGACTTTGAAGCCCAAACACAGTACTCTGACTCACTAAAGAGGGGAGGACAAGAACCCAGACCTAGTAGGATGGTGTTCCCCTGGAGGGTAGCACAGTGGCATGGGGGGGTCCCGAGAAGATGCCAGTAGCCCCAGAAAGAATGCAAAGAAATTTTGGAAGAATTTTAAACACAGTAGGTAGTGGATTTCAGATATAAAGCGTATGCTAATTTCTTGAAGCATGATCATATGCATGTTATGTTTATGTAAGAAAGTATCCTCGCTCCTAGAAAATACAACTGGAATTCACATGAGGGTTTGTGGTGTGTGTGTGTGTGTGTGTGTGTGTGTGTGTGTGTGTGTGTGTGTGACTGCGTGTGTTATGTGTTACGTGTGTCCTGTGGTGTCTGCTTCCTGTATGCCACCACATGACCAGCCCCTACTTCACTCACTACCATGGATGAAGCCACCGAGCACACCTTTATCATGATGACGGACAGAACTTAAGAAAGGACATGTCAAAACAAACCCTTCTTTGTGTCACTTCTGCCACATGCTTTGTCACAAGACAAAAAAACATATTACCTAATTTTTCTTCTTAGAAATTCACTTTCATAGCCTCCCTTGCTCAAATGAGCATGACTTTCTCCCCAAACTATCGATCATATAAATATACACATAAAAACACACACAAGTGCACACATGCAAACACACACACACACACATGTGAACGTGCATACATGCTTGGAGCTTTATTTTCAGAGTATCATATTTTACATGTAGCACTTTCCAGAACATTCTGGAAACAGTACCCCGAAGCGGTACAGCTTCTTCTGTACTCATCTGCCTATCATGAGATAGCTACATTACAACATTTGACTTCCAGGAAGTTGTTTATTTAAAGCAATATTTTTCATTTCTAGTTATTTTAAGTTAACATCTGTTCTACTCTACACAGCCACATCCATTAAGCTCCTAGTTGAACCCCAAAGAGCAGTAGACAGGGGCAGGGCACAAGAGTTTACCTTTGGTCTCATTAGTCAAATGTCTACCCTTGTCCCTGCAGCCTCTGTTTGGGACTGTCACGTCAGTGTCCCACAGGACTGAGGAAGCAGCGCTCTTTCAGAGAGCTCAGTGAGAAGATGGGCTTGCAGGGAGGACAGGTCAGGGAGGACAACCTGGTAAGTTTGTAACTAAGGCTTCAGCCAGTCCCACAGGGATCGCAAGGGAGGTGTCCCCCTAAACTGCCCCACGCCAAGGCCATAGCGCCTGCTTTCCCGTGTCCACATCAACAAACTGGATATAGCTTGCCCTCAGGCAGAGGGAGCAAGATTGAATAAGGTCACTTCCCCCTACCAGGGCTGGTTGTGGGGAAAGCACAGCTGGCGTGGTTGGCCGCAGCACTGCTGGCTAGGTGTGAGCATCTGGATCTTGAAGTGGGGGAGCTGAGTTCTGTTTATACTTCAGGGTCCTCAGACATTTTGAAATATTGTCTCAGAAAATACAATTTTTCTAGAAAGTTTGAGAAGCAAAGGGAGAGGGGAGAGGGGACTTGTCAAAAGCCACCTCAATATTTACACAGCTTCCGGGTCTGAAATGCCAAGTCTCAGACTGAATGTTCCCAGCTTCTAAGAATGTGCTGTGCTATACCTGGGCAACCTCATCCAACCCCACTGCAGCTGCCAGTCAGAGATCACTGGGATGGCATTTCCCTTCGCTCTGGTGTAGAGGGTGGAGCCCCGCTGGACCAACCTCAGCTGAGTGTTTGCAGAGAGGGAAAACCAAAACAAACTCTATTTTCTTTGTGAGGTACTATAAAAACAGTTCTGAGAGGGAGGAGGGTTCAGAGCAAAGCTTTCTTGGAAACTTCACTACTGTTAGGTCCATACCTTCGGGGGCACTGCCAGCAGCTGTGCAGACACAGAACTCTGAGGTATGGCTCCCGGGTCAGTCAGGATGCTCAGCCCCAGCACAGGCTGAGCCTCCGGGCATAGACGCTAAGCGCTTGAAATCCAGTGCCTTCGAATCTAACAGCAGTAAAGTGGGGAGGTGGAATGCTGTGTCTGAAGCGTCACGCTGATTGACTTGTCCAGCAAATGAATCATAATAAGCAACAACCGGACTTTCCAAAGCAGACCAACATGCTTTCCTGGGAAATCCTCCAGTCTTCCCAAGTAGGATCGCCAAAGCAAGAAGACTGCAAGATTGCTCCTCCCGCTCTCAACATAGTACAAACCGTTATTGGTATCTGTGATGATAATGATCAATAAACAAAAAAACAGGGCGGGGGAGTCACTCTAAGAGAAATCGTAAGCAACCCGCCTGTGGTGAGCTCTGAAGAACAGGAGGACAGAGAGGCAGGTTCCCTCCAGCACTGAGAAGGTGGAGTAGAGACAAAGGCGGAGCCACTTGACGCACCTCAATGCGCAGTGTGGCCTTGTGCCCTAGAACACAGCAGAGACCCGGATGCTGTCGGTACAAGAATGAATCACGTGCTCACTCATACCTCCCAGGCTCGGAGACTGGCGACCCCGACCTTAGGAAGAGGCAGCTGGAAGAGAACCGTTGTTTCAGAAACGATTCTTAAACACCTTCATCACGGCTTTTCTTAATAAAAATCACTGCACTGTGATCTTCACTTGGGATTTGATAATATTTTACAAATTCCTATTTTATACACTAACCAACCGACTGTAATATATATATATAAATATATATAACTGAGTCGAAACTAGAAAACCAAAACTACTGGATCACCTATCCTCACTCCACAGTCCTTGTCATCCATGATTATCCTTTGTAAATTTTATACTATATATCTGTTTACATATGGATGTACACATTGTAGTCACATATGAAAAAGAGAGAGAGACTGGGTACCATTATTTAATGTTGCATATTTTAAGTACATTTACTTTCCTCCAAATTTCAGGATTCCACTTTTTAAGAAAAGAACTGAATAATGTACCATTTTATATATGTACCCAGTGTCTATTTTTCATGTCCTGCTGATGGACATCTATGCCGGCTCTACTCATGGAGTTCTCTGGGATACGCCCACCTGTGGATATGGCTATTCTGTTATCTTTGGTGAGAACCCTCCAAACTGCCTTCTGTAATGGCTCTGTTCGTCTGTACTACTACCAGCAATGACTAAGGCTCTACCCCAAACCACATCCTTCCCAACATTTGTTGTCTATTGCTCTCTCTATTACTAACTCGCCTAATCCTTGAGAATCTATTGTCCCTCCACTTACAGATGAGGGAAATGGAGCAGAGTAATCAGCTTCCTTAAGTGATCTCACCTGAGGGCAGTGGTGATAGAGGGTTGGCTGGTGCTGTCAGCCCAGGAGCCAGCGGGTTTTGTCCCCTGCTGTCCTGCTTTGTTCTCAAGACTTTAGACGTCTTGAGTTTCAAATTTTCCTTTCAGACAAATTATAAAATACCCATTTCTCAAATACACGAGACATGCATGGCTTGAGTCACAAAACCAATCGTTATTTATTGAACGTGAAACTGCACCAAAGCCAGTTTACAGCCCAGAGTCTTAGAGCTCGACCAACCAGAGAAAACAAAAACCCACACACTAAGAACACGTGTCTGTTCCTGATCCAAAGACAATTGGACCTGCGAGGGTAGGGGTGCTTGAAAAGCTAGTTCACGAGTAGCCCAAAGGCACTCACACTTCCTCTAATTCACCTCAAGAAAGGTGTTGAACCGGTCACATCTTGTAGAGTCTGACTCCATGCATTTCCAAAACATTTCAAATCCGTCATAGCACTCAGTTCATCTGGAAGCACTATGGTGATTTATACATGTTCATTTCACAACTAGGCAGTGGTGGTGCAAGCCTTTAGCCCCAGCACTCAGAAGGCAGAGGCAGGCAGATCTCTGTGAGTTTGAGGCCAGCCTAGTCTACACGGCGAATTGCAGGGAAGCCAGGGCTACATAGAAAAACCCTGTCTTGAGAACAAACAAGAATGGAGAAACCGAGGCTCACCATAGTTATGAGAAATCTAAAGTCCCATAGCTTGGCTGATCCCAGCTTTCTCCACTATGTTCTTTCAAATGCATTCTGGTTCAAGATCCAGCCATTGAAGACCAGGTTCAAAGAGAATTCCCAGTGCCTCAAGCGCAAGAGAATGTTGGTTTCCATTACTTAGCCAAACAGGATCTGTGCCATGCACATTCCAACCATAAATCAGATTTGGTGAATCATGAAAAACGATTGTTTTCCAAGCCTTTATGTGTTCTGCCTGATTCTCAGACCACTAGTTTAAACTCCGAGGAATCCCAAGAGGCCAGCGGTCAGCTTGTGCAATCCAAGCACTATGGGATCAGGAGCCTGTATGCCCTAGCATGGAGTGTGTTTGTCTGGTGACTTTTGTATTTGGAAGCGATCACTCTTCACCAGACCCCCCCGCTGATGCCTGGGGACTTGAAGAACGTGAGTCATTGTCAGAACCATGATTTGGACTTGAAGTTATAATTTGCTTTCCTGCTTTGAGCTTCGTGCTCTGGAGTGCTCAAAGGTAAGTGGCAGGAGTTTAAGGTCTCACTGGAGGTTGGAAGGCAAGACGTTGGTTGTTCTGTGTGATATTTTTAAAGTCTCACTGTTTATTATGTTGTTTAGCACTGTAGCTCATCAATACCACTTCGTTCTTGGAGCTCAAGAAGGCTCCATAGCGAATAAATAGTTTTCTTTGAGTGCAACATCTACAACCCTTATTAATAAAGTTCTAGCAGAAAAGAGGAGACACAGAGGAGAGCTGGCTCAGGAGCACCCTGGAAAACCATGGGGGTACTGAGAGAGAGAGAGAGAGAGAGAGAGAGAGTATGTGTGAATGGAAGAGCAGGAACAGATTCCACCTGCACTCCTGCCCCAGCCCTTTCCAGTGTGGGACACATTCCACGAGTGAACGTTCTGCTGACCAAGCGGGGACCAGTGAGGATGTATCGATGAGTGAATGACACCAAGAGGTCAGGGCCTGCCTCTGCTCTGCTCCGGCCGGCAAGTCACTGTCCTTTTTATCTCTTCACTTCGCCCTCTCCCTAGACTATTGCTTATCCCAGTATAAAGGCATCACATAGCAGTAATGGCTCTCTTAACTGTAGATGGCGTGGCCCAATCTGTCTACCTTCCTCTTTGCCACAGCAGCCCCACAGAAACTCTGGAGACAGGGCACCCCAGTTATTCCTCTTCTAGCATTGTCTGACGTCTCTGCTCTTGCTGGTTTATTTTAGTAGACTATTATATTTACATCAGTCTGGACCACTAAAAGGCCTATTTGAAAGAGGCAAAGTATCAATATATATATAGATAGATATAGATATAGATATAGATATAGATATAGATATAGATATAGATATAGACATAGACATAGACATAGACATAGACACAGACATAGATTAGATAGAGATAGAGATAGAGATAGACATGGAGATGGAGATGGAGATGGAGATAGAGATAGAGAAAAGAGATAGAGATTAGATAGATAGAGATAGAGAGATAGAGAGAGATAGATATGAGTAAGTAAATAGAGAAAGACCTCTAACAACAAAGCCACAGATAATGAGGACAGCAACAGCTGTGGATGTAATGCACAGAGTGTGTGTGCACTCTGCCCTGTGTGTGCTCTCTGCCCTGTGTGTGCACTCTGCCCTGTGTGTGCTCTCTGCCCTGTGTGTGCGCTCTGCCCTGTGTGTGCTCTCTGTCCTGTGTGTGTTCTCTGCCCTGTACTTTGCACACATGGCACCAGGCTCTTTCTCGGCTTACATTTAAGGCTGGTACATCATACAAAAGTCCTAGGCTCTGAGACAGTAGTAAGTAGCATGAGCCAACCAATCAGAAAGTAGTGGTGCCTGACTCCATCATGAGATATGTCTTTCTCCAAAATGCACTCTCTTAAATCCTGCCCTGGGTTTTACTCTACCACCCAGAAGGCTTACACCAAAGGAGCTGTTTTTTCTTGTTTACCTAAGAATATTTGCTAAATCGGCATGTTACCGCTGTTATGAGTTCAGTTAACTTCAAAGTCTGTGGGAAGAGTCCCCACAAGATCACCCTGGCTTCACACACTAAATGCATACGTGGGGACACGCAAGACGATCACATCACAAGTGGCTACAAATTTCGGGGCTCCCCACAAATGTTTTAGTAATTCACAAGATGCACACAGAACTCAAGAAAGCACTGTAGTTAGGGTAAGTTTTATTATAGCAAAAGAATGTGAATTTAAATCATCCAAGGGAAGAGACAGGAAGCATGGCGAAGGCTAGCTGCCAGGTTCTCGGCTTCATTCTGCCCGTGTCATCACGTGTCAGCTCCTCCTGGTCACAATGTATGGCTACTAATCATGGACGCTCATGCCAGTCTTCAGGGACCGGCGATTTTGTTGGGCTAAGTCTGGAAGTACCCAAATGCGTGTCTTTCAGGCTCCAACTCACAGTGGAGTTCAGGCCAATACTCTTGGTCCCCAGTTCCTCCAACGTATAACTGATGTGTATTCCAAAGCACCTGCCATAAGACATATTGTTTGACTGCCTTGTGGCCCTGGCTCCCAGAAGAGAAAAAAACAAACTTCTAACGGTGTAAAAACAAACTTAAAAGGGCTGTATGGCTTAATCCCTATGTTCAGTTAGATAATAGTCTGCACTTGTTACACACAGGGTCCAGAAAATTTGTCAAAAGTTTCGTGGATGTGAGGACAGGCCAAGGAGAGAACCTGGGAGCCTATTTCCTGCTAAGAACACACTCAGTGCCCCATATACTGACCCCAAATCCTACTTGTCTTCCAGAAGCTTCCCACAGGCTTGTCACACAGTGGGCTGGGGTTAGACGACCTACATCTCGCAATAGGCAGCCAGTAGCTCAGTATATATACTCAGAAGTACTCAGTAGCTTCCTTCCTTTCTTCCACTCTTTAGTGATGGTAAGAAAGAAATTCTTCTCATCCAGACCCCCATCTGTGGAAGCCTATAGGTTTCTTCTGAGGTCTCTGGGGTTCCAAGTCCACATGTAAGTGTCAGGAAAAGAGCCACCTGCTCCAGGTTTGTAGATGCGTTCACAAGAATTGCCTCTGAAGAGACTCACAGCATTCCTGTTAGCAACACTGGCACAGCCAAGACAACACTATGGCCAAGAAGAAGGCTGTCTGTATTCTACCAAGCAGGCTCTCCAACAGTTGGATCTCCCTTTTACTCTTCACAAAATGAAAAGTTTGGTGCAGAATCTTTCTGCTTAGGGTGTGGCCCAATGACCGTGTTACAAGAACACCTTCTAGGAGTATTTTAGAAATGCGCTCTGGGTCCATGATAGTCACTACATTCAGTTCTGCATCAGGACAAGATCCCCAGATGTTCCCAGGAATGTTGTATTTCACAGAGCACTCTCTGCCCATCATCTCTAGAACCTTCCTGAGACCTGCATTCTGTGATTCTCAAAAGGTACAACTTCCAAACCTCAGGGCTGAGATACCTCTCACAACTGAGAAACCCCACACTCGAATCAGCAGTCATAAAGTTGAGTTCCAGAAGACGCCTGTGAAACCAAAAGCCCTTGGACAAGCAACACTGGGACCCAGGAGCAGGCTCAGTTTTCCATAGGCCGATGTACTGTGCAAGCCAGCTGAGGTCTTGATTGTAAACCCTCCTGAGCTCCGACCTAAACAAGGAGTAATTATGGGCTGGCTTACTCCCTTCAGATGCAGGGCTTTGGCTGGTGGGCCCTCCACAGCGTTCCACAGGAGGTCTTATTTCTGAGTGGGGGGTGGAGGAGCTCTGGTTAACCAGAGCAAACCCAGTTCTGAGGGGCAAAGTTGACATACCAGTATAATTACACGTAGGTTGACCATATTTACTGGAATACCCTCATTCTAGAATTTCAAACAAAGGCTGAACCCTAGAAAAACACACCACTAAAGAGAAGCAGGTTGTCCTGAGTGATTTATTGAAGAACAGAAGTGAAGGGAAGAAAGGAGAGTTATCAGAGGCTCGCATGTATTTCCCTTTCCCCCTGCCTGAACCGAGAACAGCCAGTGACCACAGGCTTTCCCACCCTCCTCAACGGAAGAGCCTCAAAAGGCTGCTGGTGTTTTCTTCTGAAGACATGTTATTCATGTAGCCACATCAGATCCCAGAAACCCATTCAGACTCAGAAGAAAGCCGGCCGGAGCACTGTCAGGGATGGGTCCCTTCTCTTCCCTCTGCCTCCCTCCCCAACCCTACCCCAACTCCTCCACCACCCACTCCCCGTAACAGCCATCTGCAGATGAATTCCAAATGAACAATAAGTAACCAATGTGTCTCCAGAAAAGCCAGAACAGGCTAGGTATATCTTACCTCAGGAGGCTCCTGGGAGCTTCTGGGGGATTGAATAAGCACTGGAAGTATGTGGCCTTCAGGTCTGTCCCATGTAAATGTGTAATTGTAACAGAAAATGGAGACATCTCCAATGTACAGCTGAGAGCATGCATTGACCCAGCAATCAAGGGGAAGTGTCAGTCGGAAATTGGAACCGTAAAAAAGCAGCGACTTCAAGAATTAAAACTTTTGTACATGCTGTTAAGGTGTTCCCTGCAGAGCCACAAAGCTCTCAGAGGCTTCATGTGTTCTTGTCACCCCATCCACACCCTGAACACACACACACACACACACACACACACACACACAGTCAACACCTCAGCAAAGAAAATTCTTAGCAACATCTACCACATGCCTGGCAAAGAAATACAAAGATAGTCTGGCTTGCTGTTCTCAGAGTTTATGACATTAGCAAGACAAGTTAAACCATGAGAAACAAATTGGAACAACACAAGAGGGGCTCTGGCAAAGGCTGAACTGCTTTTGGGGCAGAGGCGAGCAGCCGATAGACTACTGAGTAACGGGGTCAGCAGGTAGGAAGTGTGAGAATCATTGACCATAAACATACATGCTGGGCTCTGGAAGCTGTTCTTTTGGAGTTGCCGTAAAAAAAAAATATTTTTTTACTTAGGAAATTCCCGGGGCCTTCACCTTTCCTGTCAAGCAGAGGGTCGCCTGCCAGCTCCGGGGCAGCATTTTGAAATTTCTAATTGGAAGTCTTGGTATGTAATCGTTTGCCCTGTCTCATTGTCTGGAACTCTGAAGGGGTGACACACTCCGGGCCAGGTGTTGCCACACAAACAGAGAACTCGTAGGCAAGTGGGCCAATTAGCCCATTTATACGCACGCAAACTACAAAAGCTGTAGCTGCTCAAAAGTCTGAAAAGGGGCACAAAATCAGGGCAGGATGCAGATCCTACCAGAGGTTCATAGTAGGAGTCTGCCAAATGTGCCATTCCAGACATAACCAGTTAGGCACTCTCGGGGGCCTCAAGCCCCTCTCCCAGCAGGCATGGTACTAAGGACACCCCTTGGGATCTCGAATTTATACAAAACACAGAGACTGAGCACCCAGACACAGGACCTGCTGCAGAAACAGCTGGTGAGATGAGGCATCCCACCAAAGAGAGGTGTATGTTGGTTCTATCACTGTGGTGGTTTTGTTTTGTGGTGGTGGCTTTGTTTGGGGGGCTTGGAGGGTTGTTTGTTTTGTTGGTTGATTATTTGATCAGATTGTTTGGGGGGTTTTATATTATTTTATTTTGCTTCAAGACACGGTCTTGCTATGCAGCCCTGGCTGGCCCAGAGCTCACTGTAGAGCACGGTGACCTCATACTCACAGAGATCCACCTGTATCTGACCCCTGAGGATTGAGATTAAAGGCATGTGCCAAGAAATGTGTTTTAGCCCTTACTCTGGAGGTTTCCATACACAGTCGCCTACCCTATTTCTCTGAGTCTTCAGCAGCACAGCACTACACAGAATGGGGAGGACAGCAGACAGACTAGAGGGAAAGAAGAGTGGCCTAGGGATGCTCTCCTCTTGTGAGGACAGCAGCCTCCTTCTCTGCGGGCAGCCTGCTCTGCCGCTCTGATCCACACTTCCATCGCCATCCTAGTAACCCACCCAAGTAGGAACTGCTGGCCTAAGTTCGCCAACCTACTTGGTTAAAAGACCAGCATGGGGCTGAGGGGGAAGCCAGGAGACTTTTCCCTGAGGAATAACTACTGTCTGCTGAGTGTGAACCAGGAAATACCCACCCCAATCCCCTTGCTTCCTAAGCCCGTCCCAGTGGCTATTCTAGCACTGACAACTAGAGGATTTGCAACTAATATCTGAAACATAGGAATTCTAATCAGTTATCTCCTGCTTAGTTTCTGTCCCCTACCCTGTGGCCAGGTCCAAGAGGATACCCTAAGGGAGAGCAGGCTAGAAGCAGGGATCTGTGATGGCACTGACATTTTCCCTGGCCCTCTAAGGAACCTTTCCCAATGTGCCACCTATATGGCTGGTGTCCTGGCTTAGCGGTTTCTTCAAATAGAGCTGGTGAGAGCAGAGTCTCTCCTACAGTCCCTCCAACTAGAGCTGCTATGATGCTACAAGATGCCTGCTACACTTCAGCACCTACAGGAAGCACTGAAACCTGGGTCTGCTCTGTCTTTCCAATGCAGCAGCAGAAGAAGAGGAAGAAGAAGAAGAAGAAGAAGAAGAAGAAGAAGAAGAAGAAGAAGAAGAAGAAGAAGAAGAAGAAGAAGATCATCATCAACAACTACAACAACAACCATATTTGCATTCTATCTATATTTGAATTCCATACCCTACAGTCCTAGAAATGAACTTTCAGAAGAGACATTTAAAGCTTTCTTTATTCATCTATGCAGTGGAGATACTAACAGACTCTGGTTCGTTGGATTATTGCAGAGCTAAATCTGATGATGAATTAGAGGTACTTTGGCTGTCAGTAGGCATGGCTGGAACTGTTATCCTCACCACTGTGGCCTCCATGATTAAGAAATGCTCCAAAACCCTTGTTCTGTGAAGTAAGCCAGGATCTGACCTTGTAAAATCAGAAAGTGCACTCTCCTTGGGAAATAGCTAGCAGCAGCTAGTGGCAAATTCCAGGCGTGGGTCTATTTTTTGCCTTTATATACTTTCTCATTTATGTTTTGATTTATGAAAACGCATCCATCATTTTGTAAGGGAAGCCTCCCGACACATGAAGGAAAATGACAGAAATGCACAACAAAAACAAATAAAACCATTCAGCACAGCTAACAAGTCAGCCATTTGGTCCCAGTGGGGTAGATAAATCCAGGGGCAAGCTCAGCAGTGGGACTCAAAGGTCAATGGCCTAGGACTCTGCTGAAGGAATCAAGGAAAGGATTCTGGCACCTCGACTGATGGCTTACCTCACCCAGAGCCTCTGTGCAGCTTCCAGAAGCAGCTCCCAAAAGCATCTCCAAGAGGCCAGTCTAGAAAACTGTAGAAGCGCTTCGCATCTGCTCCTGTCGGGGATGTTTGCAAAAAGAAGGTGTTTGTGTCAAGGCTACCTGGAGAAGGTAACAAAGACATTCCCCTGTCTTTACCCCATTGCTCTATGGTGTTACCATAAGGAGACCCCAAGCAGTACCATCAGCACAGCATTTGCTTTGAGAGCAACATTTTCAGTCAACGCAAACAAAATCAAGGGGGAACAGGGAGAGATCCTTGCAGTGGGGGACAGAGAGAGGCCCCTTGCTATCAGGGCTCCCAAGACTCTCCCACTGGGGATACTTCCATCCAATGATTTCTGAGGGAGTTCTGAGCTGTCCTGACAAGCTGGCTGGACAGGAGCTTTATTCTGAAGCTGAGAGGGGGCTAAAGATGGCCTTGTGTGTGATGGAGCAAGTCACCCAGAAGAGTCGGCCAGAAAGCAGCTGCTGACGGGGGTGGGGGGGTGGGGGGTGTAGAGCCCAGGTCATCTCTAGTCATTGGTATAGCAGGGTTATTCCAATGTCCTAACTGAGCGTGGCCTCGGGCCTGACTGAGGCAGTCCCCGATTGTATGTGAGTCTGTTGATTCCTCACTAGCTCCAAACACAGACCCCACAGTTACTATCACATCACTAAGATAGTAGGGAGGGAAGCTGAGGCCACAGTGGGTGCTGTGGACCAGGATGTGAGCCTATAGTTTAACAGTAAACCCTTGAGTCATTAGATCAAATGCCTTCCAGTTAGGTCCCCTGTGGCCACAACCAATGTTCTAGCCCTCTTCAAAGGTCTGCTGTGAATGCTGGGATTTCCAGTGTGTCCTTCTAATAACTGACCCCCATCCCCTCCCCATCATCTAAGGTGACAGCATCATGACATCATTCCCACAAAGTCAAAGCACCTGACTACAGGGACACACAAGTTCCAATGGTTTGTGAAAACGCCGTGGACTCATAGAGCCTCCAAAAGAGGTTGCATGGGCTCCTCTTGTCCTGCTGAATCTTAAAGTGAAGTACCCAAGCTGCGACAGCTGAGGCAGAGCTAATGTATGCGGGGTGAGGGGGGTGGGGGGGTGGGGGTGGGGGGTCCGCGGGGGGGGGGGGTGTCTGCTCGCTGACCTTGACTTGAGCCCTGATCTTCTCAGCTGACTTACCAGCTCTGACCATCAGGAAGGGCTTCCCTGAAGCCAGAGGATCCTCGGTCCAAGCCAGCGGTCGGCGAGCTATGGCTCAGGGACTAAGCATGCCTACTGCCTGCTTTCTCTGTAAAGTGTGGCTGGACTGCAGCCACCGTCACTCATTATGAGTCCTCTCCAATGGGCTTCAAGCTAAGAGAGCAGAACTGAGTAATTGTGACAGAGCCCATATGGCCCCCTGAAGCCTGGAAGGGCTCCTTTCTAGGCCTGTACCAACCCCTGGTTTTAAATGATAGGAAGCTTAGCCCCACACGCACACACACTCCCTTCCCTGCATTTTGGGGCACTACACACTACAGTGGATCTGTGCCACAGAAACTGAAGCCAGTAACTCAAGCTTCAGGCTGTCCACCATGAACATGCACATAACCAAGTGAGAGTTTACATTGAGAGGCACCACTGGTCAGTCCTGGATTGCAATGCACAGCGGTGCAGGGAGCAACCAGAAATGCTGTTGGGAGGAGGATGCTCTGGGCAATCTCCTGCCCCATTCCCCCCACCCCCACAGTAGCTCCGACAAGCATCAGGCTCCATTTGAATGCATTCTGTTGCAGTAAGTGAGTGAATCCCAAGTCGCGAGGTTAGCCCTTCTGCACCTGGGTGAATGCTCAGATGGGCAGAGGGCAAAGGACGTGGAGCTGCAGTCTTTGCCCTTGGAGTTCAGTGCAGAGGAAGAACATGCAGAGAATGTGCCCCCAAAAATGGAGAAAAATCTAGAAAAGTAAGGTAGGCAGAACAGAATAGAAAAGCTTTTGAGATTCAGATCACGAAGAGTTCAACTTGCAATGAAGCCTTCAAGAATCTTCTGGGACCTCACTGCCATCTCTACTTCGCAGGTGAGGAGAGTCCTAAAGTTTGGTAAGACAACAGGACTTGTTAAAAGTCTCTCAGCCGAGTGGTCCCAGTCAAGGTGATGACTCAGAACTCAGGTTCTGTCGGAGCTCCGTGAACGTGACGGTGCCCAGGAAATCACTGGTCACTGGGAATCTGCCTTTTTCCATCCTCACCCTGCAACAATACTTTTCTTCCTATGGGGTTTCTGAGAGGATCCGCGGGGAGGGCACAGAGATCTAGAAAAGCATCAGGTCTCATTACTACCAAGGCAGCACGCTCAGACACGACAGGCCGTGGCTAACTATCCTGCGTGTGGCTCCTTTCTCACATGGTGTGCTGGGAGAACTTGACAAACCTCTGTCCCTGGGGGCCACACTGGGCAGCAGACCTACACTGAACCTTTCTTCTGACAGGCAGTCTCCCCATCCGGAACCTAGGCTAGGCAGACACTCTGGGGGCATATAGCCAGAGTTAATCCCATCCATTCACACACCCCCAGAGCCTCATTTCTTATATATAGACCGGGAACCCTAATTGTACAATTGTACCTATTACTGAGTTTGGAGAGCAAAGCAAAGGGTTTTCTCCCCCCTCCTCCCCCCCCCCCACCGCAAAAAAAAAAAAAAACATTTAATTGGGACTGGTACAGTTTCAGAGGTTCAGTCCTTTATCATCATGGCAGGAAGCACGGCAGCATGCAGACAGATATGGTGCTGGAGAAGGAGCTGAGAGTTCTTCTACATTTTGATCCACAGGCAGCGAAAGGGAGACACTATGCAGAGCTTAATCATACATATGACCTTAAATCCCATCTCTACAGTGACACATTTCCTCCAACAAGGCCTCACCTACTCCAACAAGGCCACACTTCCTAGAAGTGCCGCTTTCTATGGTCAAGCATTCAAACACATGGGTCAGTGCTTGTGGGGGTCACTGCTTTCAAGCTACGACACATCCTTAGAGCCAGGTTGTGACAGGTGCCAACATTCTCTAGGAATGTCTCACAAGTGGGACACCATGGTGACAGACTACCACAGAGGAAAGGCCTTAACATCACACCTGCCTCCTGGCTGGTGTCCACTCATGGGTAGCTCTCAGTCCCCTGGAGGCCTTCAACACCAGTGTTCAATACTGATGTGTTGATTTGAAAGGGCTAACTCCGGCAAGATGTGCAGACAAAGACTGTAGAACGTAGGATGCTCGCACCCCCAGGAACCAGGAGGTTAGCAGAGAGGGATGGAAGCAAACACTTCTAACAAAAGGCACGGCAGGAATGGGTGTTCTTCAGGGACACCAGGAGACCCGCTTAAACACAACAGCCGCAAAGCCCTGCAGGCTGTCAGGCAGCACTGTTGGGTCAACCGGCAGGAGTCAGGCAAGCTGAGTTAAGGGAGGTGAGGGCCCTCCCAGGAGTGTTAGCTCAGCCAGTTCTGAGTTCATTGACCTTGGGAGTGTATAGGGTGTGCCAGAGCTGAGGTAAAAGATGTGTCAGGGACAGATTCAGGACTGACGGCCACTTGCCTTAAGGTAGTTTGGAAACAGCATATGTCACAGTTTGGTGTAGGCCTGGGATGTCATTATAGGCCACAGTAGATCTTTCGAGGATCTGTTGAGGCCAAGGAGAGAGCTGGCCTCTCTCTAAGCAGCCCTTCTCACTCTGGTCCTGGTCACGGGAGAAGGCACAGGAATGGAAGGTGAATGAGTGTTGTGATCCTTCTAAGCAGCGCCTTCGAATCACCTGGCTTTTCGCACCCTGTGTCTTTAAATTCTCTCAATGTGTGTGGCACAGGCAGAGGTGGACAAACCACTCTTTACCCCATGACTACAGAGGCTAACATTTGCCTCTTGCCCTACTTTGCAGTGTAACCTCTGGCCATGACTCGTGATTTCTGGGTCCCCACAGGGCATTGTGCATGGTCATTGGAAATGGTAGTAACTGATAACAGTTAAAGTACCTAAAGCTCAAGTCACTGTCTGTGCTGCTTCACAGTGAGCAGGTGCTGCCTTACTCTGGGTGGGTCACAAATAATACAAAATGTGCCTTTAAAGTTCTCCTTCCAGGCAGAGTCTTGAACATGGTGTCCCTATACCCTTAAAGGATACATCGACGAGCCCTGGGAGAGAGAAAGATAGAACTTCCATGGACAGACTTGCTAAAACATGTGCTGTTTTTCTATCGCTGCTGTAACAAATTACCACAAACTAGCCACTTAAACAGCAGAAAACATTAACCCAGTTTCTGTAGGTCATGGTCACACCAGATTCAGTCCCCTGTGAGAAGTCCCACGCGGTCAGCTGGGAGTAACTACACCCCTCACGGAGGATGCTAAGGGAGACAGCTCCTTCCAGCTCAGTCAAGCTTTGCCTGAAATCAATTCCTCCCGCATGGAGGACTGAGGTCTCCTCTCCTCACCAATCAAGTTTTGGTCCAAAGTCACCTATATTCCGTCTCATGTTGAAGTCTCCAACAACAACAGATTGAGTTCCTATTGTATTGTAAAGTTCTTTGCTTTGAAAGTCTCATAGGGCCTGCATGGGACTGACCTGTGTTACATTTGTATAGCTTGGTCTTCCTGTGGAACTCTGAACAGTGTGAACAGGGTGTGTCTCTGACTCTTTTGGGACCCTTTTCCTCACAGTGGCTTGCCCCGTCTGGCCTTAACATGAGGAGAGGTGCCTAGTTTTACCTCAACTCCTCACATTTGGTTGATATCCATGGGAAGCCTGTGTCCTTTTCTAAGTAGAAACAGAGGAGAAGTGAATGGGGTGGGGGGTGGGGATGTAGGGGGACTAGGAGAAAAGGACGGAGGCAAAACTGTGCTTGGGATGTAAAAAAAATAATAAATAAAAATAAAAGGAAGTCCCCTAGGATTAGAGAAGATTCACTTAAGTGGCCCAGGACATTCTCTTTTGAGGTCCTTTACCTCAGTTGCAGCTATAAACTCCCTGAGGTCTTGAAGTTTCTGGAGACTGGGGTATGACTGCCTTTATGCCAAGCTAACAGGAAAAATCATAATTGTTAAACATTTATTTTATGTCTGCCGAATCTCAAATTTCTACTGTTTTTTAGAACACGAGTTGATACAAAATTATGTGTTAATACAAAAGTATAAATAAATATGTGTGCCAGCTGTGAACTTCCAAATATATTTTTAGCACTAAAGTTCCTAGAGTAAGATTTGAAAGAAGTTGGGTTATGGGATCAAGGACCTGTGATGGGCAAAGCGTGACCCTCCGAGATTATTTCAAAGCTTCCCCAAACTTCCAAGAATTGTCACTTTTTGAATTTGCTTCTCTGACTGTGGGTGAATTTTCAAGCAGTTTAGAGAATGTTTTCCATGTCTCCCCAGCCCTCACACCAGGCCTCTTGCTTAGCCTGAGAGTCCTAGGAGAGAAAATGAAGGTTCCTGCAGCTTCCATTTCTGAAGGTGTAAACAGAGTCGGGTCTGGGCCTCTAAGTTTCTTGCCTTTGGGGACAGCGGGAGTCAAGAGTTTCTGAATGGCCGTGGGGGAGGGGCTTCCTGTGCAGGACTTTACACATTTGCGGTCCCATCAATCCAGCACCTCAGGGACAGGAAGCCAGCAGGGTTTGTGGAGCCAGATAGCCAAATAAAAAGAATCACTCTTGCCTTCCTGGAGTTAATTAATGCTGAGCAGAGCAGCTCAGCACAAAAAACTGATCAGGCATCTCTGAGCAAAAAATCCGCATCTTACCCATAAAGCCGGCTAAGCCTGACCCTGGGACCCCACTAAGGCAGGTCAGACCTAGCTGGGAGGTACAGAGGAACTCACACTTTCCCTGCCGGTTCCTCATGGTGTTTCCCTTCTGGGTCTTGTTTTTATTCATTTTTCCAGTTTATAAAACATGCTCACTGATGGGCCCTTGGGGCACATGTGGAAAAGCTTAGAAGACACAAGTACAAAACCAGACTGATCAAGAGTCGGGAACCCAAAGCAGGAATTTTTCTCCGTTAGCCCACCTCTACTCCTGCCCCAGAGGCCTAGCCTTCCCCTCCCAAACTCCATGAAAAGGCCATAGAGTTGGGCTTTGGGGAGGAGAAGTAGGTGGGTATGGGAACCATTCTGCCTGCTACCTTGGCCAACAGCAGTTTGGCAGAAAGGATGCTTGAGCAAGGACTACGGACCTCAGCGTTGGGCACCAACTGGCTCGTCAGCTGTTTCCAGACCTTGGATGTCCTCCTGGACATGCAGGTCACACCCAAGTTATCCAAGCCCAAACCCTTCAGTATTTATCAGAAGCGCAGGTTTCCCACCCCAGGAAGGGAAGTTCAGTTCTAAGAACCTGGTAAAAAAGAGGCTTTAAAAGGCTTCCCCACCCTTTTTAGAAGCGTGGCACTGGGGTTATTTTGATCTACTCTTTTATCCTGCCAACTGATAACGTGAGGGGCAGGGAAGAAGAGACAAGGAGGCCAGGCATTCTTCCAAGTAGAGGCCACCATCTTCCTCAGCATCTTTTCCTGAGGTCTACTGTCTGTCTGGAGCTAAACATGAGATGAGTTTGCATTCTGGAGGAAACTGACTTAGTCTTAGTGCGGAGGAACACACACTGGAGCAGGACCCTAAAGGAGAGATGCCAGCTACCGAGGTCAGTGGGGCATAAGAGCAAACCTCTGTGGATGAGATAGGGCACTCATGTGACCAAAGGAAGCAAGTGACCTTAGCCTGACAGTGAACAGAGCAGTGTGATCAGTTCACATCTTTAGAAAGCTTCCCCAGCAGGCAAGCTAACCCCAGCAGGTAAGCTACCCCTGCCCCCAACAGGTGATCCATCTATCCACAACACCTGAAGATTGACTTTGTCCTAGAGCTTGAAAGTCCTCAACTTAAAAGAGGTGTGGTCTCAGTCCCCATTTCCATCGAGGCTTGTGCAGTAACAAGCAGAAGTATGTCCCCATTTGTTGAGGTTGACGGTGGGAAAGACTTGGGAGAGTGTAGGGAAAACAGGCATGGTCTTGGGGCATATAGATGTCCTCTAGCTGGACAAAAACTTACTGAGCAGCATCAGACCCTGGACTGGGGAGAGAGTTTGAATTTGGATGCCTAGCAACCAGATAGAAGACAGGTACAAGAGCTCATATCTTTAACCCTAGCTGGAGTGCAGGGGAAAGGGCAGGTGATTGTGGGTCCTGTAGTTTCCAGCCAGGCAGCCTAGTCAATCCATGATTATGGGGTTTATTGAGAGACCCTACTCCAAACATAAGATAGAAAGTAATAGAAGGCAGCACCCAACGTCAACCTCAGTCCCCACACCCCGTGTGGTATCCCAGTGACGTGGCTTTCCTCATTCCCCTTAGGCTCAGGAAGAAGGTGTTCACAGATCAACACATGTGACAGCTGTGCACATACAACACACAAACACACATACAAAACCAAAAAACCACAGAGATAGCACAAGTGTGGACTTCCAGGTGGGACCTACACTTTCTTGGGGGTTCAGCAGACATCTGAAGACCACAACCTACTCTATGCTTTCTTTGTTTGGCCAAGGATGACTCTCTCTAGCCTGTTCTGGCCCCTCCAGGACAAATATGAGGAGATGAGTGGGATTGTCCAGCCATCTCCTCATTGAGTGGCGGTACAGCTGTCACGCATGTTGACTGCTCTGTGGACACCTTCCTGAGGCTAAGGGAGCAAGCAAAGCCATGTCACTGTACCACAACGGTCAAGATGTCACCAGATCCTGGACTCTTTTCCCCACATAAAGGAACCTTCCAGAAGGACACTGTTCCCGTGGCTGTTGGGCTATAGTATTTCTCATAGGAAAGGGAAGGGGGGTCTCTGTTAAAAGCAGCTATGCACCCCAAATTGCCTCAAAGTTAAGTTAATGCAGACATCCTGCTCTCGATTTCTGAGAGAAGGCTCTCTGTGTTTTATCAATCTTGCTTTCCCCTTCCTCTTCCTTCGATACATGAATAAATGAAAAAGATGCATTTGGCTGAGAAGAAATAAAAGACTAGGAGACGCGCCCTGGCCAAACACGGGAGTGAGGAAACAGGCAATTTCCCCAAAAAGCCATCGCATAGGTTAAAATCACCCCAGGGAAATGTTTAACTTGCTCCTTGGTCATTTATTTGAGCTTTAGGCCACTCTTGGGCTGTGGTGCTTAATGGAAAGAGTATTTACCTTAGCAACCGCAGCAAACTGGGATCCAGCAGGCATGCTGGGAGGACACAAAATCCCTTCACAAAGGAGGCCATCAGCTAAGAAAATGTCACACTTCACATTTGGGGATGCCATCAAGGGATCTTTTAAAAATATTTTTCTGTTAATGATGGCTAAGAGTGGAGAAAGGGAAAGGAAAAGAAAGGCTTGTTTGAGGTCCCCTTTGGTTTTCACACATACCCACACACACTCACACATACATGCCTGCACATACTTGCACACAGGCACACACACACACACACACACATGCCTGCACACACACACACACACATGCCTGCACACACTTGCACACAGGTGCACACGCACACGTGTACACACACACACACACACAGGCACACACACACACACACACACAGGCACATGCATATGCACTGCATGCATGCAAGCACATGAAGGAATCTGCTGCTTACACGCAGCCGGCTGGACCAGATGGCACAGCTGGCCTACTTGAGGATCTAGGCTATCCCAAAGGAAGCAATGCACACATGGACCTTGCAAGGAACTCCAGCAGATTCCGAGCCTGACAATTCCCTCCGTTTCTCATGAGAGGCAGGCTTCTAATGGTGGGAGAGGGGGGCACAATGGGAGTGTCAAAGTGCCTCAAGCAGGAAAGGATCAGTGTGAAGTCCTTGATTCCAGTGTCAGCAAGAAACCAAAGTCCAAAAGCCCTGTTGCCCTCAGGGTAGACTTCAGCCAAAAGCACCACTGCCCGTGGGGTGGGCTTCAGCTGCACCCTGCTCTGTCTCCTCAAGTTCTTTGTCAACTGACTTCTGTTCCAATCCTCACTCACAGTCAGGCTCCCGCAGAAGCCCACCAAGCAAGCTTACCAGTGCCTTCATACCTGTGCTCTTCTTCCTCTACCCCGCCTCAGACTTCCACACACCCTCAAGCGTAGCCCCGGTGTCCTCCAATCCGGAACCCTCTGAGCATCCACTAAAGCTCTTAACAACACTTTTCTTTGGATCAGATCTATTTCCATTTAAACTGAAAGTTTTTAGCCAGAGCCCACTTGCCAAGGTCTGAAGATATTTATGATAATCTTGGCTAGGGGTGGTATTGCTGATATCTAAGAGTAGAGGTCAGAATATTGCTAAGTACCCTACCATGCATAGAACACTCCCCGACCCCCGGCATGACTGTCTTAATTATGGTTTTACTGCTGTGAACAGACACCATGACCAAAGCAAGTCTTACAAAGGACACCATTTCATTGGGGCTGGCTTTCAGGTTCAGAGGTTCAGTCCATTGTCATCAAGGTGGGAGCATGGCAGTGTCCAGGCAGGCATGGTGCAGGAGGAGCTGAGAGTTCTACATCTTCATCTGAAGGCTGCTAGTGGAAGACTGGCTTCCAGGTAGGATGATGGTCTTAAACCCATGCCCACTGTGACACACTTACTCCAACAAGGCCACACCTCCTAATAGTGCCACTCCCTGGGTTGAACATATACAAACCATAACATCGAACCATGACATCGACTTACCCCAAACATCAATACTACCCAACTGAGAAAACCTGAATGCCCAGGACAAGGATATCCTGGATCTTTGAAATCACCTTAGTAAGTCACTTTACCACACCAAATACACAGTACACTCTGAAAAATATTACATGAAGAGTAGTAGATAAGCAGATGAACATGGTTAAGACCATCACCCAAAGAACAGTGTAGCTGCATTTAACTCCCAAAATGTATTTGTCATAAAAAAAAAAACAAAGGAATTACTATATTTTAAGCTTTGGTGGCCAGAGCTACACTGCAGAAGCTACCAGAAAGATCCCTAGAGGATCAGCCCCTCACAAAAATCACCTCACTAAATATATTAGACAGTATTTCAATATACGATTCAATATGTATGTAACTCTTTTTTCTCAACTTGTATTATGCTAATTGGTTTGTATAAATTATGATTATCAACATAAATAATTAACATCCTTTGCAAACCTGTTGGTTTTGTTCTCTATGTCTTCACACCCTTTAGTCCTTAAGAACTCTGAAGGACAAAGTGTTAGAAAAACTGGTTTAAGATGCATTTTCAAGCACTTGGGAGATAGAAGCAAGCAGATCTCTGTGAGTTCAAGACCAGCTTGGTCTACAGAGTGGGTTCCCAGACAGCCAGGGCTATGACGCAAGACCTTGTCCAAAAAAAGTGCATTTTCCGGATTCCGGCAAAACTTTGCATTCAGAAAGCAGTGGGACTCTCTGTGCATACCTACAGCACAGAGATGCACTGTCACCCCATTCCCTTGCCCCCTGAATTCCATCGTCAAATGCACAGAACCCTCGGGTGAACACAGCTCCCTGCTCCCAGCCGGGCTGTTACTCTGAGCCCACAACTACAGAAAACAAGCCTGAAGATCTGCAAAGACCTCTTCCAAGACCCGCGGTGCCATCATGTCCATCAGGATACCTGAGCCTTTCCCCAA
Organism: Apodemus sylvaticus; assembly: GCF_947179515.1. Classification (NCBI taxonomy): domain Eukaryota; kingdom Metazoa; phylum Chordata; class Mammalia; order Rodentia; family Muridae; genus Apodemus; species Apodemus sylvaticus. The sequence continues at coordinate 99,247,162 of NC_067482.1, read as the reverse complement.
AGGGCTGAGCCTCGGTCCATTCAAATCAAGTCCAAGAACCTTTATAAAGCAAACGCTTTGTGCTGTGTTCTGTGCAAGAAGCAAAAAGGACAGGGCTACAGCCGCAAGGCTGTGTGTGCTGAGCCCAGTGGGGATGCAGGGCCTGGAAGATGGTGGCATGCTAGAACAGGAGGCAGACTCTGACCTACAGCTTCAGCTAGAGCGGCAGGGTGAAGCGCCCAAGACATCTAGAGCAGGATGGGGGAGGGGCAGAGTGCTGGGAGGGCTCCAGGCTTGCAGAGTTTCCTCCTTGCAAAGTCCACAGGATTCCATTTCTCAAGGCGGGGTCAATGGTAAGTCAGACCTATCAGGAGCCCGCTGGGGCCTGAGGGTCTCTCTCAGACTAAACATCTAAACCCTGAACTCCCACAGATGTCAGTCTGGCTGGGCTGCACAGTCGGACACCTCGGAAAGGCCATCCACTCCCTGTCTGAGAAGAAACAGGACCATGAACTGTTGGATTTTTTTTTTCTTGGCGTGTATGGAAGGGTCACGGTTTTCTTCTTTAAGGAAAGAAAATGTCATTTCCTGAACTCAGAGGTCAACCACAAAGCCCCCTCAGTCTGAGACTTTCCATGGCTGTCCCCTCACTGCGCTTGCTCGGCTCTGCAGACCCCTGTGCCTGCCCGGTTCTGCCGACCCCTCTGGCCCCTCCCTTCCATCGCACCTCTGTCAGGAGCACACCATCGCAGCAGCTGCCTTCTCTATGACCCAGATTTGAGCAGAATTACCATCCTGATAGAGCCGGCAGCAGGCTGAGGGGGAGCCTGCAGGTGTCCGGGCAGGGAAGCTAACCCACAGAGATGAGAACAGAAACTGCGTTCAGATGACCACACCGATGTGGATCAAACTTTGGTGAATCTAATATCAGACAACTCACTGTCGGTATACTTAAAATACAGTACAATTTGGGAAAAGTTTCCAGGAACAGTCATTCCCATCCCAGGTTTCCAGGAAACAATCATTCCAATTCCAGGTACACAATAAAGCTAAAGGTGTGACTACTTAGAAAGTCCTTACAAAATACCTGTGACCTGAGGGTGTATCCGATAGCTAAAGCGGAGTATATAACTAAAATTTTATAACTAAAATCCAGTATGGTCTCTGAGATAACATAGGCGTCAGCAGGTATAAAGCACATGTGGCATCCCCCCTAAGGATGGGTTCTATTGACTGGGAGCTAGTGAGAGAGAGTCTGGGATAAACGTTCTAAGGAATTTGGGGGAGGTCTGACTATAAAGCACAGGGTGGGTAAGGTTTGCCACTGCAGATAGCAAAAAGGTCACCAGGTCGTTAACAATATCCATGCTTAGCATTCTGAGCGGGATAACTGATATTTTATCTCTTCTGCATGCTTAGCATTCCTTATTTCTCTGGTGATCTACCTGTGGGCAAATGTGTACTCCCCTACAACAGGCCACTACTGACTGAGCTAGGCCATAGCCTAACTGTGGCAGCTCTGGACGGCATACCCCTATTACCATGGTAGCTCGGAGTTTCTACCTGGAGCTGGTCCTCAGTCCTACTGGGCTGGGGAGCCAAAGATGGCTTTCATGCGAATGTTTTGAGCTCCCAGTACAAAGGAAATTACTGATTCTGTAATATTAGCAATCCTTATTGGTGAAATTTCTCTCTGATAAAAGGAGAGAGACCTGGTATGCACAGTCTGGAAGGAGGCACCAGTTGCATGGTCATACCACACAAATGTCTGTCTGTCTGTCTGTTTGTCTGTCTCAGAGCCTCGCACCTGTTCAGCAGAGTAGCCTCCACTATGAGCTCTGCTCTAGACTCATCTACTCCTCATCTCAGCCAGGCGACACCGGCCCGTGGCCACTTGGAAAGTCTGAAGCGAGCTCCCTGGGGCCTGCGTTTCCACCTGGGCTCATCAGGACAGCCTCAGTCCAAGGTCTTCATGATGACAAAGTCCACTTTCAGGCTGCCTGGAATTCAGAGGGGTAGCAGTGTGCACATCTTTGATTTAATTGGTATTTATTATTTATCAGCCCTGGATAAGCCAAGAACTGTCAAGCCTTTAAATGACCAGCTGTGTCCTGGCCAGGCCTGCAGACCAGAGCAGAGCCATGGGTCCTTCCATTTTGCTTTTATTTATTTCCAATATGACCACCATTCCCACTGAAATGTGCTTACCCTGAGCTAGCCTCACCTAACCAAAGGCAGCCTTTTAGCCCTCAGCCCATCCAGCAGAAAACAGATACATTTTAAACTAAAACCTGAGGGCCCTGTACTTACCTCGGCCTGTTGTCCTTACCACTGAGCAGCCAATCTCCTCCATGTCTGCCCCCAGTTCACTATCTCAACACATGCACGCATGTGAGCCCTCTTACGTCCAGGCTGGCTCCACAATCCAACCCTTTCCCACTGCTTTCAAAGAGTAGGAAAAAAGCTTGACAGCAAGCCAGCAAGCTCAGAACCGTCTTGGTCCACTAAGTCATTTCTCCCATCCAAAATACCACTCTCCGCACTTGGGGCAGTATCTTAAACCCCCGTCCCTAAGTCAAAAGCCTCTGACTTCACATTCAACATGAAGTCTATCAAATGCTCCCAAGAAGCGACTTTAGCTCATATTTCCAAGACTGTAAGAGCTCTATATCTGGTCCTTGACGTAGTTTAGGAGAAGGTGCCGAAAGGCATAGAAGCAGCAACGGTTGGTGGGGAGAACCTGAACTTTTAGTTAGAGAGATTGGAGTAAAACACTGACTTCACACTGCACCACAGCTGTATAATCCTGACCGAGTTACTTGACCTCCGAAAGTCAGATTCTCTGTAGAAAGCACTTAATCCACTGGGCTGTCATAAAACACAAAGGCAATAGCGTAAGTGGATGGTCAATCTTCTTTCTCTTGCAGAAAGGAAATTCCCAAAGAAGCAAACAATATGATATTTATTTCTCCACTGAGCCCAGAACCAGTATTATCTTCCCCCTGAGACATAAATAAAAATTTATAAGTAAAATATGTTTTTAAAGAATGGAGAAGTTACTCATTCTTAGGAGACCTGTACAATAGCACATTTAGATGCTGTACCAGAGTGTGGCAAGCCTTTCATTTCAAGGGCAGAAGAATGAGTACGTTGGGCTTTGAGGTCCTGTCTCTGTGACAACTACTAGACAGCACCATTGAAAGCAGCTACAAACTTTAGGCAGCTTAGCTAAAAAAGTTCTCAGAGAGGCCTGAGGGATAGCTCAGCAGGTAAGGTAAGGTGAGCTGACAGGCCTGCCGACCTGAGGTCGATCACTGGACCCATAGGATATAAGAAGAAAATTCCTCCTCCTCTAAAAATCAAAGTAAGACAACCTTGGGGGGGGGGGGGAAGAGACTTTTATTAGACTAAAAGAGATAATATCTTGTGTATTGTATAGATGTATCATCTGTCAATTAAAAAAAAAAACTATGGCCTATAAGAAAGGATAGAATAGAAGGTGGGACGGCTGGTAGGCAGGAAGAATTCTGGGACAAAGCCAGGCACTGGGGAAGATGGCGCCTGAGCAGGGATAAGCGGCCTCGTGGCAGAAGGTAGATTAGTATAAACGGGTTATTTTAAATTATTAGCTCGTCAGGGAAGAAGCTAGAAATATGGCCTAGGTGTCTGTAAATATATATTTGAGTCTGAATAGTTACTTTGGGAGCTTGGGGCAGAGAGGAAAACAGCCCATTGTGCAACAGCCTCCCACAAACTGTCCCCTGACCCCGACATAGTCACCAGGACACATGCTCCCCAGCACACAAATGCATGCAGAATGAATAAATATTTTTTTAAGGAAAAGAAGCTGAGGAAGGGAAAACCATGTCTGTTGCAACAAAGTGTGCTTAGAAAAGGAGATGAAGTTCCTGGGTATAGGTGGTGGTGACGTTTCTGGGTATAGGTGGTGACATTTGTGGGTATATACCAGGACTCCCAAGTCAGCATCTCACAGAGACATTTGCATACCAGGGTTTCCTGCAGCGCTGTGCACAGCAGCTAAGTTATGGACCCAACCTAGGAGTCCAGCAACAGAGGAATAGATAAAGACCGGTGCTATGTACGTATGATGGAATTCTTTTCAGCCATTAAGAATGAAGTTACATTGATTGCAGAAGAAGAAGAAGAAGAAGAAGAAGAAGAAGAAGAAGAAGAAGAAGAAGAAGAAGAAGAAGAAGAAGAAGAAGAAGAAGAAGAAGAAGAAGAAGAAGAAGAAAAAGAAAAAGAAAAAGAAAAAGAAAAAGAAAAAGAAAAAGAAAAAGAAAAAGAAAAAGAAAAAGAAGAAACAACTAGAGGTAATCATAGTAAGTGGATTAAGCCAGTTGCAGACAGGCAAGCATGCTTTGTCTCTCATTTGTAGTCCCTATATTTTATATAGTTACATAAAATCATATATACTATCTAATGGAACAAAGGGACCCATGGATGGAGAGTAAGCAAAGGGTGGAATGGGCCATGGTCAACACACAAGAACTGGAGTGTGAAGGTGCGGGTGTGGCCCTGGGCTGCAGATGGCAGGTGCCAGCTCCACCTGAGCTTTGTGACTTTTCCTGATCACCTCATGGTCATCACGTGGTCATCACATGACCATCACATCACCTTGAAGACCTTACCACATCCCATCCTGGAGTTTCAAGAGATTCTGCAGTCTTGCAAAGTGTGGAGTCCCCAGAATACCCTGAACTGGGCAGCCTTTGTTTAAGCTTCTGATGGAACCTGGGGAATACTCTGAGTTCAGATCCCAGGCTAACCAACCATGTAAAATTCTACCTTCTAGAATCACTCAGAGGTTAAGGCAATGGGCAATGTGGAGAACGCACTGCTTCTGTCTCATGCAGTTTTTGGCACAAGTCAGAGTAATTGTTGAGATATACGAATGTCCCGGCCCTGCTTTACAGACTTCAGAGCTGGGCACCGCCCGCGGTGAGCAAGGAGACCTGATGAGACCTTGTCCCTCTGCGGTGACACTCTTCTCTCTATTCAGTTTCCCTGCTCTTTCCCAGGCTCCCATCCTCTTCGAATCAGCGGTGAGCCCACGGTTGCCACAGATAGGAACACAATTGTTTCAGGGGCAAAGGTGACTTGATGTGTGGAGTCCTGGTTTTTTCCACATGTTGCAAAGGTTGCACTTATTTTAAAGAGCAGCTTGCGCACCTGGAAGCTGGCTTGGGGGCAGTTTACTAGGGCTGGGCTGCCAGTCCACGTCCTCAGCCCCAGGCTGGGGTGTTTCTTGGCGGCACCTCTGCCCGGTCTCCCAGCTCATTCCTAAACCCTCATTTTATTTTCCAAGCAGGTCATTAAGCAGGTGTAATTGACCTGGGTCTATTTAAAGACATCGTTCAAAGCAACAGCTGGTCTAAATGCGATGGTGGGCAATCATGCCTACCTAGGGATTCTGCAAGCTTGATGGAAGGGAAGTCTCACCACAGTGGACCGGAGAATCCTCCAGATCCCTAAAAATCAGAGGGCATTTGATTTTATCAGAAGTGCCAGTGGATGGAAGAACTCAAACTTACTTCTAAGATGTGCTCCTTCTCTCTGCAGAATGTGCTTTCTCAGATCCTGCTTGTTCCTCCAGCACACCTCCCCGAGATCTACATGCAAACTATCTCTCACTCTTGCCAGCAAGGGCTAGATGTCTATCCCACCAAATGGATGGTGATGCCAAGTTCCTGAAAGTCCCTTCCAAGCGAGGGCATGTTGGTGACTATACAAGCCAAGTCAGTGCTGCCCCATTTTCAAGACCAAAATAATGTTCAGACAAAGCCTAAAGGGAGTCAAGAGAAGGCCCAACATCCAGCAGACCCTGGATCTGCACTGAGCTCCATGCTTTTGATAGTTTGATGCATTCATGGAAGTGTTCCTCCTTGGCAAATCTCAAATAATATCTGGATCTCTAAGCAAAGCCTCAGGCGGGGCTGCTCCCTGGGAGGGCCTTACCTCCCTGCCTGCCGGTCCTCACACTGGACAGGCGAGGGAAGCAGCCTCAGGCTGCATCTGGCCAGCCTTGATGATGTGCCCCTGCCCTATGCTGTGCCGCCTATCTGATTAAGGTCTCCTCCAGACCAGTGGGGCTTATATAGGACTGTGGTGAACAGGACAGAACAGGACCAGGGCTTAAGTGAAGATAGATTACCAGGCTCCGGACACTGAAGCAGAGATGCAGTGTGGCCCACAAATGCTGTCTGTCTGTCTGTCCTCTCCTGCCCCTCACAGTAGACATACAGACAGCCTGAAACCCAGCCATCCTGACACTGCTCCCAAAGCTGTTCTAAATGCATCTGACCTTGGAGTTTTGCTCCGCTCCTTTGAGATTTCTAATGACTGGACTCTGTACTGCAGACCCAGATCTCACCTTCAAGGACACAGCTGAAATCTAACACCACCCCCCACTCAGCCAGCCCTTCTGTCAATCCTAAAGCCCCAGACAGCCACTGTACCCAGGGAGAGGGGATGCAGACTGGCCAGCCCTGGGGGAGGAGAGGGGGCCCACGACCCTCTGGGGCGTCTCATGCCACCACATTAGAAAACTATGATGGAGCAGGTCAAATTTCTTTCATTTCTTATGGTTTATAAAAAGCCCGTCTGTGAGGTTGGGCGGAAGGCCACTGCAAAGCAAGGTCCCTTAGGCATAGAAACCCAGACAGCCTGCTTGTCTGGGGGAGGGGTGACACACTGTTTGACAAAGGTGTCATGTGATATTAAACACGGTCTCAGACCTGTGAACACTGACCTTTGCCCTTTCCAGCCCCACCCCCATCTGTCCTTTGCCCCCCCAACCCCCATTCCAAATCTGAAATGTAGATTTGGCTTGAATACAAATACCTTCCTCTGGCCAGAACTGAGTGTTCACACACTCCAACTGCATTGAAGTGATACAATGCCGGGGTCAGAGTAACACAAAATACTAGGACCGCTAGACATAACACAGACTCGATTTCTAAACACCATTATAGGGCTTGGCGGTCCCAGCCCCCACCCAGCCCAAGCAGCAAGCTCAAGACACTTCCCTCTTTATCTCCCCTGCTTGCCCCACGTTTTCTTCATTGGGTGTCATGGTACTTTGGTTTTGTTTTGTTTTCATGTTTAAAATAAGGGGTCTTATCTAGAGCTAGCCTTTTTAAAGCAAGACCAGGAGCTAGAGAAAGGATGAGGAAATCTATTTGTAACCTTCTAAGAGCACAACCCTAAACTGACAGGAAGAGTAGCCTTCTTTCTGCCTGCCCCATGCTGTTGAAAACTCCAACACAGCACCACAGCCTTCTCACTCAAAAGACAAGACAGCTCCTCCTGCAGAGAGGTGTGTCCTGTAGAAGCCCAGAGGGAAAGCTAACCCAGAAAAGGGCTTTCCCTGAAATGGTTATCCTTCAGTGCTGAGCATCTACTGTATGTATCTGTGTGTGCATGTGTTTGAGTGAGTCCCCGTGGTGCGTATATCTGTAAGTCAAGCACATGTATGTGATGAAGTGGATGCATGTGAGAAAATGTGTAGATCTGTGTAGGGATGTGTTTGCATGTGGCATACATTTGAATGAACATATGAATGCTGGTCGAACAGGTAAGTTAGAGATAGCAGTGTGTGTAATGCACACATTGGGGGAGGGGGCTGTGGCACAGGGTGGACCACGATAAAGGGTCCCGTGCCAGGCCTCCTCCTGGGAGCTGATGCAGAGCAGGGGCTCTGCTGTGAGCCCACCCTTTCTCCTGCCTCTGTTTTGGACTTCCAAAGAGTCTGCCTGTCTGTTTGTCTGTCTGTCTGTCTGTCTCTCTCTCTCTCTCTCTCTCTCACACACACACACACACACCTGGCTTTCCCTGAGATTATCGATAAACCTATCCATGCTCCGTGTCCTCAGCAACCCTTAGAAGTGACCCCTTAGAAGCTGCAGCTGTGTCTCTGATCCTTGTGTCCTCCATATCTCCAGGTCACTTTAGCCTCAAGTTTGCTTGGCTTTAAGGAGCTCCCTAGTCCGAGCCCCCAGCCAAGGCTATCACTGCCTGCCACAGTAAGAGCTGCATGCTAGCAGATGCACCAAGAACCACACATCCAAACCGTGAACCTTCCTCTAGCCTCTCTTCCCTGCTAGTCCCCAGCAGTGTACCTAGCAAGGGACAAAAGACTCCAGAATTAAAATTTCCCTTTTCTCCATAAATTTATGCTCTCCAACTACCCCCTTATAGTTCTAATCTCTTAAACTCATTTAATTATGTCCAGAGTAATTAAACTTGCTATCAGGGGGCATCTGGAAGGCAAGTTAATACATTTTAATTTTACTTATACAATGAATCTTTGATGGCACCCACGGTGGGGCAGGCCCTTACATACGCATGCGTTCTTGCATCATACTCTCATGATCATCAGTTGTAGGAGGTTAGGGTGGAGCTGGCAGCCTCACCCAAGTCAGAACACCGCGTGACCAGGCCTACGGACAGAAGGTATTAGTAAGCAGCATTGAAACACAGCAGGGTAGGACTCCAGACTCTCCAAAATCCTCCTGACCAAACATGGGTCCCAGCTAGACGAAATTCTCCACAGAAAACCCGAGGGCCTGTATTTCCTTTCAAAAGTCAGAGGGAGAGGGCACAAATAAATAATAAATAAGGTGTGGCTAGTCTTGAGTCTCCTCTGGTCAGACTCTTGATGGGGCCTACATTATTCTCAGTCAGCAGGCAGAGAAGAACTGAGAGGGAGCATTGCTGATATACCTGCCCCCATAGGTACACCCCAACATGGCTCTGTTCCATGCCACGTCCCATCACTTGTAAATGAAGAATGGATTGAGAGAGTATGCGAGATACATAGACCGCATGACACTGGTAAGGCCTTCCTGTCTGAAGCCACCCTCCGCTTTGCCAAAACCCCTAGTCAGAGCCTGGCCTTGTGGCTTCAGGGCTCCTGGGGAAAGAAGGCTAAGGGTGAGCTACGTGCAGAAAACCTTGCACATGCAGTAAAGGCCTGAGGAAGAGTCCAGATCTACAATCCACGTGGGGACGTGTAGCATAACTGAAGTCTCAACCAGTAAATGTCTAAACTCATCCGGTGAAATGGGAGCCTGTGCTGCCTGACTCCGCAGCTCCCGCTCTCCCAGTGCCAGGTCTCCCTCTGAGAGCTGAGTGGACTCAGATGCATCCTCCTGCACTGGGAGGCCCTGTTTGCTAACAAGCAACCAAGACAAGATGAATCCCCTCAGAGAGGGTGAAGGATCCCCTGTGGGAAGCATTCACCTCGCTGGAAACAGATGTCCTGGCCCCAAGGCACCAATTGTGGTATCACATCCCCAAAACACAAGCCCTCCCATAAATCACTCGGGGAGCCTGTTTCGTTTTCCTGTTCTGATGAAAGTGACCCCTGGGGGTGTGTGCACAGGCCAAGAGCTCTGTCACACTTGAGGGCTCCACACTTCCCTCCAGCTTACTGTAAAGGTGCTGGTCAAAACCACCACGGAACGCCCCATGCTGCAGCCTCGGACCACAGCAGCCCTGTGGGCAGCCCAGATGGCATCTCTGTAGTCTGCTTTCTCCACGCATTCTTGATCACCCTACATGGATTTCGGGGGTTCTGGGGTTCGGATCTTAATTGTTCGGGCATCCTGACTACATAGGTAGTATTGTCCATTCTGTAAGAATGTATGTTCTCTCCGCGTCTTTAAACAGTGTTACTGAAGTGACATTTATGCAAAGGAACCTCGCTGATTTGGGGTGCTGTTTGATGGGTAAGGTTCACTGCAGGCAGTCACAATAGTGGGTGGGAAGAGAAGTGTGCCAGGTCCTCTGGCCACACCCCCGGACCCTCGGTAGTCACTATAGTATTATTTTGCCTCTTTTAGAACTTACATTTACGTGGCGGGGGAACTGACTGGGTAGAGTCTTGTCCCTCACCTATTCCCTTGTAACACTGTCTTTGGGATTCATTCATATTCCTGTATGAGTGTGTGTGAGTTGTGAGTGTGTGAGTGTGTGTATGTGTGTGTGTGTGTGTGTGTGTGTGTATCTCAGTGCTTTTTACTACTACGATTGACTTAAGTACTCCTTTGATTGCTGAGTGCTGCTCCAGCTTGTGGCTATGCCACAGGTTACCCATTCACCAATGGATAAACAGTTCAGTTGACATGTTTCACCCACTGTCACACAGGTTTCTCTAATACAGAGTACCATTTCTTTTGAACAAGAATTCCAGTTGTTCTCATTTAATAAAAAGATACCCTTACCCATCCTCTTTGTCAGAATCCAGCCTATGATTGGCACATGTCTGCCTCTGACTACTTTGCTCCACCCATCTGTCCACTGTAGACAACCGCTACAGCCTTTACAACAAAACTTTAAATCTTGAACTCAGGTCCTCCAACCTTTATTTTATTTATTTCCCCAACTGATTTGACTCTGCTAGGTATTCACATCTCCAGGTAAATGTGAGAGCCAGTTCACCTGTGTCACCAAAAGCCTAGGAGACTTGAGCCAGATGAACATGCACTCAACCGATCAGGTCTTCCGCCTGTTATGTTTTATGTTTCTGGAGTACTGAGTTGCATCTTCCATGACTCCTGAGTACAGCCAGACCCACATTCATCTACATAAAAGTAGCGGTCATCTATACAAGGAGGTCGAACAAGAGGGGGAAGAGCTGGCCAAAGGCAAGGAGCCATGGGGAGTCACATGTCAAAGCCAAAGGTGATGAGTGGAAACCTCAAATCCTCAGAATGATGAGACCAGTCTCCCTCGTTGCCTTGGCCACTGTGTTCCACAAGCAGAGATCATACTAAGTGAGGTAACCCAGACTCAAAAGGTGAATCATGGTATGCACTCACTAATAAGTGGTTATTAACCTAGAAAACTGGAATACCCAAAACATAATCCACACATCAAATGAGATACAAGAAGAAAGCAGGAGTGGTCCCTGGTTCTGGAAAGACTCAGTGAAACAGCATTTGGCAAAACCAGAACGGGGAACTGGGAAGGGGTGGGAGGGAGGACAGGGGAAGAGAAGGGGGCTTACGGGACTTTCGGGGGGGGGGCTAGAAAAGGGGAAATCACTTGAAATGTAAATAAATTATATCGAATAAAAAAAAAGAATTAAAAAAAAAAAAAAAAGAACTTGAACATTCTAAAAGCCTGGAGTACCTGGCAGAGGGAATCTGTTGATCTACCACTAAAGAAGGGAGAGACAGTTGACTTCATGTCTTTCTGATGATAGCTACTGGAAGGATCTGGAATGGTCAACAAAACACAGACCAGGAGGCAGAGGTCAAAGAGGTTAATAGTGAGTTATCACTCTGCAGGCTAGGGAAGCCTGTCGTCTCCCTGTGGTCTCTGTTGGATCCCAGCCTGTTCCAGGCCCTGTGAGTCCTCCCCATTCAGTGGCAAAGCCTGTTTGCTTCATGGAACTGAGCTTAATAAGGCCTCTTATTAAGTTGCTTCCTTCTTTTCTTGGGCCGTTCAACTCCCTCCCTATTGGGAAAGACCAACCTTCTCCAAGTGAACGCGTCAGGTGTCTTCTGCATACACCGGAGTGAACTTCACAACTGAGTAGACTTCAACCAGCTGTCGGTCTTTTCAGCTCATCCTCCATGCAGAAAAGGAACCTCAAGGAGACTTAGACTCAGCTTTGTGCTCTTGGAAACCCTCCCACTCCCAGGTCACTGGACTGCTGGAAACTCTCCCCTTCCACTTCTGTCCCATCAGCATCCTGACCCCCAGTCTTAGAAGCATCCCCAAACCCTCTAATCTTCCTCTTCATTGGCTGCCTAGAAACCTGGTAGCAGAATCTTCCTCAAGCTTGGAATTCCTAAAATGAGGCTTAGGAGATTTAAGTCCACCTAAGTTTTCCCTTGACATCAGCACAGACCCTAGACTCACTTCAGGGTGGATCAAGTCCCCATAGACCTCCTTTGACCAGGCTTTCTCAACACAAAGAAGACCCTCTATCTCAAAGAGACAGGCAGGGCTGAAGGCCCCCAACTCAGGTGCCTGGGAATGATCTAGGAACAGCTTACCTCTCCTGTAGGAGCAGCTGAATAACTAAATTAAGGTATTCCCACTGCTTTTCTAAGCACAGTGACATAGTAATACCTGTCACTAATGGTCCTGGACCTCCCTCCAGCCAGCCTCCCCTCCCCTCCCCCCAGTAGAACTTACAGTCCAGTCCACAGGGACAGTCTCACATTTCTATGCAAATCAAGTGTCCATAGTGAATGGGGAGGAGGCGGAGCCGCACTTTCTTCATGGCTGGGTGGCTGGAATATATGCATAGTAAAATGCCATTAACAGCTTGGAATTAATCACTGCTCTTACCCTGAATGGCCTAAGATCTATTTTTCTGGGGCCTCCTCTGTGAAAACTGTAGATGGCATTTGAAGGTAATGGAGCCTCTGAATATTTTTCTAATTAACACCACATTTTTTCTATCTATTTCTAGAATGTTCCTCTATCCTAGAATATCATAAACTGTTATAGATATTCAAGGATTTTTTTAATTGTACAATAATCCTCAAATGTTCAGTAATTTCCCAAGTGACTCCCTTTTAGCTAGCTGATAGTGTTGGATAGGTCTGTCTGTGTGATAGGGTAACGGTGTCCTGCCCTGATATGCTGCTCCTCCTGTGGGGAGCTGAGGACAGACATACCCCTGCGAGACCTGCATCTCCTTCCAGCATGGCCTCACTCTTGCCTCCAGCCTTTACAGAATCTACCTTCCACCCTTTGCAGTGAGACCATTCTAGAACTTTGCTTGTGAGGACGATTGGATAGATGCCAGTCTCAGGATCCTGTTACAGTAGAAGGTGCCCTCTGCCAACTTACTCTGGTCAAGTTAGGAGGATCATGTGACCAGCTGGTCCAAAGAAACCAATGAACAGACTACCACTGGGGAGCTGGGGAGCTGCATCCTTCACTCCACAATAAGGAGCTGGATTCTACCAGGAGCCACTTGGTCAGCCTGGAAGTGGACCTGCTAGCTAGGCTTCCAGAAGACCGCGGCTCTGACCAGCCCCCCAACTGCAGTCTGTGAACGGCCCTTATCTGGCCGAACTGCACCTGCGTTCTTTCCCCATGAAGACCATGAGATGATAAATGTCCTGGCCCAACGGCCATGTTTAGGGTGCTTTGACCTGCAGCCATAAATAACTAAGCCTGCTTAGTATTCAACTGATAAAACCTCATAGACAACTCCGCTGGGGATAAACATTGCCTAAGCCTTGGGGTTGTAAATTGCAAGGCACCTAGAGACCTAGAACATGCCTTGTTTGGGGCCCAGCCAACAAGTCACATTCCTAAATGCTCTACCGGCCTCCTCCAGATAGCAAGTTTGTATCCTGCCATCCGTCTGACTGCAGTTGAGTTGCACTGTTCTGAGGTTTTAGGTAGGGCATCCTCACCAAAGCCTGTGCCTGGGCAGTACTGAGAAGGGAGCCCATAGTCACAAGAAAGCTCGCCGCACCATGAAGTTAATCTTACCCGGCTTCTGCTATTCATATTACTGAGCAATCAGTACATGCCATCAGCTTTGTGGCCATTCTCTCATATACTGACCACAGCCCTAAGAATAACTTGGCAAATTTAAATTATTTGCCCAGTGATAAACTGCTAGACTCTGTCAAGGCTAGGCTTAAAAACACTTTTTTGCTTGTGTTTATTTATTTTTGTCTTTTGTGTGTGCTCCCACATAAGCTATTTTAATAAAAATTAAAATATATTTACTTGTGTCCTTTTTATTCACTCAACCCTTTAGCGTGATCATCTCCCTATGCTGTTGTGCTTTCTGAAAATACTTATTTTAATGGCTGCATAATATTCCATTGCTGAGAAGACCACCCCTGTCTTCACTGTTCAGTACCCGGCCTTCCTGGGCTCACTCTCATAAGTCTGTGATAAGCACTCTTGTACTGAAATCTGTGATCACATCTCTAGTCTCTTAAGATTCTCTGCTGAAAGTGGGACTGCCAGGTCGTGTAAGAAAATGTTTCTTTAAGGCTCCTAATGCATGTTGCCAAATTGCTTCCCCGAAAGGTTTTGCCAGTCCCTATTCCCAAAGAGATAAGCACTCAGCTTGGAAAGCAAGGGCAGTTTAAAAGTGCGAGACAGGCTGACCTCTTGTTTAAAGAAACAGCTCCTCGAGTTCCCCCAAAAGGGCCATCTGAGGCGCCCCATGACCCCTGCCGGAGGAAGACTTGTTCAGCCTCCCTGACTGGCTGCTGCAATTCCCTGCATCCCCAATGTCATTTTATCATGGATGTAGGAGGGGACTGGCTGAGGGGAGAGGAGAAATGGGAACATTTGCATGACAATAAGCCTGAAAGTTAATAACCATGCTCTCACAAAATCTGGACGCTACTTTCTAGCCAGCTTCTCCAGAACTGGAAAACCTTCTCTAAGGGTCTGGGGTGCTCTCACTGCTGAACTGGGGTGCCAGTCAGGGTACTGAAGTTATCGTCTAAACATACACACAGCACAAAGAGAAAGAGTAAGTCAGATCTAAGTACCATCACAGGAAAGAGAAAAGGCACTCCTGTGACAGGGATTCTCTTGGTGGCAGCAGAGTCGTAGGTAGACACAGAACTACCCGTTCTACTTGTGAGGTGCCACCTCATTTCATTACATGTTGAGATGACCCAGGAGAATGGTGTGCTCATTTAACCTTTGAACGATGCCATTTTGCTTTCATAAACTAAAGATGAAATATTTGTGTTAAAATGAATATTCAAAATGACAACGGAGGAACAGTTGCAAGAATGAGGGGAAGGAGAAGGGCTGCCCCGTCCTCGGCACGGACTTGCATCTTCAAGAAAGAAATCGGAGTGCGCTTCACACACAGCCTCTGTTGACACAGCACCTCCTGCCACGGCTTAGCCAGGCCAAAGCTTCTATGTTCTGCTGATGGAATGTTCTCCCTCAGCCTGGGCATCAGCAGCTTCAACACTAAATGGTTCTAGTTCTAGTTCTGTGGCTCCCACGCAGGTGAAGGGCCCAAAGGAGGTCTACTCCTCACCGTTACTCAGGGATGCAGGGAGATGTAAACCAAAGCAGGAGTCACACTCGTGGATCAGATGAACAAAAGTTAAATAAAAATACACACATGAACCATTTTAGGAATTAGAAAGTGGCTCCTCTCAATCTTGTGGGACTTGGGGTATGGTGTGTCTCATTTTGTTGACATTTATTTAGTGTGTATATATGTGTGCGTTGCACACACATGTTGAGGTCACACACAGTTTGCTCCTTCCACTATGTGGTCTGCAGAGTTGAAACTCAGATTGTCAGGCTTGGCAGCAAGCTCCTTGACACACTGAGCCCTCTCGTCAGCCCTCCTCTGTGTTCCTAGCTCGGAGAATACAGGGATGCTCCCAGCAGCAGAACTAAGGACAAAAGAATCAGTCACAGGGGCTTGAAGACCATTCAAAGAGCCCACCAGCTCAGAAGAGGCTTAGCAGAAATCACAGTAAGAATCAGTAAATGCATTTCCCTGACAAGCAGCATTGGCAATGGCCTTTTCCAAGTGCTACAGCCCCCCGGAACCTTCTAGATAGGTCATTTAAACCAGGCTGTCTTAGAATCCTGGGCTCAAAACCACCTTGCTTTCTCCTGATGCCTCTACCCTACTGTTATCTAGGAATTTGGTCAGAGCAGAGGCTTGGGAAAGGTTCCTGGTTTTAGCCAGAGGAATGCTGGGAAAGGCCATGAGCCCTGGCAAAGCCTGCCTGCCTGACCCCATCTGCAGCACGTAGGGCAGGAGAGTGATGGAGCAGCAGGCCTGGGAAGATGGTGGTTCCAGCCATGGGGTGTAGAGCGAGACCGCTTCCCAGCAGCCTCTGGGACAGGAAGTATCTTAGTCACACAAGCCCAGCGCCAAGGAAGAAAAGCGTTTCACCATTCCGACTTCAATAATTCACTAGCAGAGTGCTCAGCAGACTTCTAGTGAAACAGGATAATGGGCGAAAATAAATCTCAACTTCCTGGTTCTTTCAGTTTCTCAGCAATACCTTGTCTGCTCTGCCTGAGCAGCAACTTCCCGTTACCTCAGGGCACACCATCCGTGGGACGCCCAGCATACCCCACTCTGCCCAGGAAACCCTTCCATCTGGTGCACGCAGACCAGCTTAGCCAGTTGACAGAGGCTGGCAGCCGTCTCACGGACAGCACTAAACTGGGATTATTTTATACAAAACAACAGGGATCTGGTCATCAGACAAGGGAACCATGGAACCCTCACAGAGGGTTAAGGAGAGGACAGGTCAGTTGTCCAAGTCTGTGGAACACAGCACCTCCCCTTCCCCGTGAGGACAGAATTCACAGGTTCGGCTTCTGGTAACCCAAGGGGAAAGACTTGGAGATCATCTAGTGCGATGGGGCCAGACAGTAAATAAGGAAGAAGAGAAGGAGAAGCCTGAAGACACGCCGAGCTGCACAGCCTCCATCAGGCCTGGGGCTCCTTTCTCTGCCAGGCCCACCCCACCTCACAGGTCAGTCGGTCACTGGCGGCCCAAACAACCAAATTAATAGGCCCCTGACAGATAAGCCTGCACAGCCATGCGGGTCTCTAGAGGACCATCCCCAGCAGTCACCTCTGGTGACAAGACAGGGTGGTGGTGGCGCAGTCCTCCTGGGGAGCTCCAGGGTGGTGCCTGTGCGGCTACCATGTGGCACGCTGCCATGAGCTACCATGTTCTTCTGGGTCTTCACAGGTCCAATTCCTGACCAACATCAGAGCCCCGGTCACACACACACACACACACACACAGAGAGAGAGAGAGAGAGAGAGAGAGAGAGAGAGAGAGAGAGAGAGAGAGAGAGGGAGGGAGAGAGAGAGAGAGAGAGACATGTGCACACGTGCGCTAAGACCAGAGCAGACTGAAGAAAGTGTGTTGACACCAGCCTCCTCAGAGACTGTCTTCATGCTCATTGTAACTTTTTACCAGTGTGTTATTTTTTTTTAAAAAAGGACAAAAAAAGCCTTGGTTCCCAGAAAGGTTCCTTTAAGATGGTGACAGCCTTGGGGAACACTGGGCTTTTCAATGTGGCATCTTCGAGGACGGAAGTGTGGGAAGTTCATTGGGGAGGGACGATTGTTTTGGGAGGCATCTGAACAGCAGTGAGTGCCTCTGCTCTCCTTCTGGACTCAGAGGTGGCCACTGGCAAGGCACAAGGCGTGGGAGACAGACCACTAACTAACGTTACTCCGCTGTGATCACTGTTTGTGAGTGGCCAGGGAGTTATGTTTCAGCTCTAAGGCATGCGACTTTGCAAAGCTGTAGTCCACCACCTCTCCCTGTCTCCACTCACTGCGCACTCACTGTGCTCTGAGACCAGCTGGAAAACAAAAACCTTCTTCAAGCATATCATGGCCTCCACGCTTACGTGGTTCTTCCTCGTCTACTTCACAACGCTCTCAATTCCTCACTAAAAACAATGTTACATTTTGCTCTGTAGCGTCTGTGTGATTTAACACACACAGTATGCCCAACCTGGAGGCAGCAGGCTCAATGCCGTGTTCCTCATGTGTGGGATGCATGAAGAAGTGGATGGGTTGAAACATGGGTCCGCCGACTGTAAAGACACTGTAAAGACCTTACACACTAGATAACTAGGATGAGCCTCAATGTCTTTATCTAAAGAAATGACAGTGATGCCACACGGCCTAGAGGAGCAAATGAAACATACATGTCAGATACTTCCAAGCCACACGTGTGCTTCGCCTTTGTCAAGCATCCAGTCGTCTTTGTTTTGAATTGTTTGAGAATTTTTGAAGTGTGCGTATTTGATCCTGTCCACTATTCCCAATTCTCCCTCCAACCCTTCCTTGATTTCCCCACATATCCACCTCCCAACATCATCTCTCCTCCCCACTCCTTCTTCTCATCCTCCTCTTCTTTTCCCTCTAGTAATCCACTGCGCCCATTTAAGACTTCCTGTAGTGCATGGGTGTGAAGCCACCCCCTGGGGACTAGGCCACATACCGTTGGCCAAACCCCCAAAGAAGGTTCTCGCTCCCCTAGCAACTGTACACCTAGCAATAGCATTTCAGTTGATAGGATCTAGGTCAGCAATCCTCATCCTTCCTAAGGCTGCAACTTTGAATACATTTCCTCATGTTACGGTGACCCCAACCATAATATTATTTGCAACTTCATAACTCTAACTTTTGCGACTGATATGAATTGGAGTATAAATAGTTTTGGAGATAGAGGTTTGCCATGAGGGTCGGAGACCCACAGGTTGAGAAGAGAGTTGAAGTTCTGGCTGGCTTGATTGTATGTGATTCTTAGACAGGTAAGCACAGGTGGTGTGAGCTCATGCGTGCAGCAGGCATGTCGTCTTGAAGACAGCATTCCTCCCCATGCTCCGGCTCTCACTTTCTCCCTGCCTTCTCTGCTAAGATATCTCCTAAGCTCCGGCACGGGCTGACGAGAGGCTGAACACTCTGCCCGTGAGCATTCTGATCCGCTGTGAGTCTTTGGGCTGACTGTAGCTTTATGGCTTATCTGGCCCATGGCCTTGGTTTTTTTTTTTTAACTTTGCATTCTGGGACATGCCTACAATAGTCGATTAGGATAAAGTTGGACTTATTGACTATGAAAAAGGTTAAAAAAAAAAAGGCGAAATGCCCCCAAAATAAAGACACCTTGAGCCCCAGATGCAAATGTGCGTTTCTGTGCCTTCTCATGCCCTGTCACAATTCAGCAATGTTGTCTGAGTTGCCTGGATCCCAGGATCTGTCGTTACTGCTTCGCTTCTGAGCACAGCTGAGTCTTGTAGATCCCTGGACACAGCAGGCACCCCGTGTGTCTGTGTAAACTCACTCATGCCGTGAGTCCCAAGTGTTGGAAAATTCACAGGCTGAAGAGGGAGGAAAATGCTTTCAGGAGCATTTAGCTTTTGTGTTCTAAACCATATTTCAACAAATGAAACTCCAAAGCTCCTGAGGACCACGCGAAGCTGCAGCCAGAGCAGCCGTGGGCCAGCACTGTCGAATGGCGTCCTTTAAACCTTCCCTCATAAATACTCTCTGCCTAATGAACCCGTGCCCCCAAACGGCCCCTGGACTGCTCTGCTAACCCCAATACATGTGAAATTTATGATTTCTAAACAAGATGAAAGACCCAATTGGATTTATTTCCCTTAAAAAAAAAAAGAAGAAGAAGAAGGCATTCCAGTCCTGGCTGTGTGGAGATCTTGCTTACATACAGTCTGCTTGTCAGTCCTTAGACAAATCTACTATATGAATTCCCTGGTGTTTTTAGCAGTCACCTTTCTTTCCCAACCAGCCTAGACCTATTTCTCTGACCACGTTACACATGGTCAGTGTCCCCGCATTGATTCACTGTCCCCTATGGCTATGTCTGGTGTCTTCCTGCCTGTCTGTCATAGAGCAATGGTCTCCAAATTGCCCTTTCTGGGTTCGTCCTTCCATGGAAAAGCATAGAGAGTCTTAGCCAGAAGCAGGTTTGAGATTCCCCTGCTCAATATGCAGTTAAGAAAACTGAGGCCCAGAGAAAATAAAGAATTCACAACGCTAAGACCAGAGCCCAGGAATCCCTGTTCAGAAGCTGGCCTACTCGCCTGGCCTCGCCAGCTCCTCGTCTGGCACAGCACACACTGCTATTGGATCACTTGTGATGTCCCATCGCCTGCCTTCCAGCTTCTAGCTCGGCCTTTGACGTCTAGCTGGGAGGGCCACTTGGCTACCACAGCCACCAACCCCAGCTCTCACAGCTCCAAACTGAGACAAACAAACTGAGGCATCCAAGGAGAAGAAAGCTAAAGACACTTTCCAGTCAATCTGAGGATAATAAACCAAGAGTCTTCTAAGGGTTCAACTCTGTCATCCCAACCAGAAAAATCATTTGGGGGTGGGGCATTTGAATGTGGAGAATTCCTTGGGAGCTGGCCTCAGAAGGGGATATGGTCAGAGGACGCCTTCAGACTCATCTGCTTTTACCTCTGAACAGAAATTCTGTGAACTTGACACTGGAATCCCTCCTTTGCAGAAAGGGCTGTCCTTGGTTCCTCTTCCTATGACAGGTTGGGCCAGCTCTGAACTGAGCACTTTTAGAGCACTTTAGACTTTTCCAGAGCCGGCTCCACCCCACACTTACCCCTGAACACCCATCAAAGCTCCACCAGCACCATCGCTGGGCCAACCCCAAAGGCAGGCATGCTAGAAACTACCAGGGATCTCGGCAGCCTGTCACAGAACCTGGGACATCGTTGCTGACTGCTTCTGCCCAGCTCTGTGGCCCTGACAAACCATCGGGTGTTGAGGGCCTCAGCTGACTCACCTGAAAGGATTGGGCACTGGCAAGAGCTCTGAGGCATGGGAAAATAAAGTCTTGATAAAGGTCAAAGCCTTTGCAAAACCATGTTTCTAAGACCTTCCAGAGAAGGGCCCAGAGAGATCACCCCAGATTAACTAAATAGCTTAGAAGAGTTGGCTCCTTCTCCCACTTAACCCTCGCCCTGAGTCTCCCTCCACCGACTGAAGGGTTTTCAAGATTGCTAAGGAAGAACTTGTCCAGGTCATTTCTCAGTAATGAGAAAACAAAACAATCTGGTGAAAACCATATTCTAATCACCTGCCCCGTTCATGGGCAGATCGTGCTTCATTACACCCGGGCAGAGCTCACTGCTCAGGGCCTGCCTCCTCTGTTCTGGCTCCAGGATGCAATCTGGAGCGTCTGATGTTTCTTAGCTTTGGGAGTTAAGTCTTGGCTCTGTAGTGACCTAGGCTGCTATTCCCCTGCCCACACCTTACACTCCAGCCCCTGTCTAAAATGTTGACCTTCAAGACTGGACAGATGTGCAGGTGAGGACCACAGCTGCACTGCCTTCCCCTTTAAGCTGCATGAGGAGAGGATGGCCCCCACCTGACATGCAAACAGGGCAGACATGGGTAGTATGGAACTCGTAGGAAGACAGGAATACTTTTCCCCATGCTCGGGTATTCCCATAACGCTGAGAAGCCCAACTCTTGTTCTTTGAAAGAGCTCAGAAATGATCCAGAAGCGAGAATGTAATCAGAAGGAAGCTTCCCCCAACCTCCTCTTCCACTAGAGCAAATGGCTCTGAGGACGCAGTGCGCTGTGAGGGCACTTATATCAAACCCTGGCCTTAAAGTGGACATAAATCTCAGGTCAGTTCCACAGTCGCTTATCCCACTCTGGGGATAACACACATCAGTAGGCTGGAAATGGACACTCTCCTGCCCTAGGGATGCGATCCTGCCACAGACTCCAAGTTTGATGCCGCGTAGCAAAAGCAGCAGGCCTCATCTGCCTGGTTGGGGGCAGTGGCAGAGGACAGACCCAAGGGCCAGACTCTATACTTTCTGCACCCTCTTCAGAGCCATCCACTTCCTTCTCTCCTCCCTTCTCTTGGTTGCTGCCACTGTCCCTTCCACATTGTCCATCCTTCACCGTGGGTCTAGCAGTGCCCATCTCCACTCTTTCTGCTGTTCTGGTGACACTTTTTTTTTCTGTTTCCTAGTTGGGTCTGTTGACTTGCCAGTTAAACAATTTTTTAATCGCAGTAAAACATGAAGGTAATATTTGTTATTTGAACCCTTTCCAGACTGTTTCTATTGTCCCCATGTGAATTCTATACCCTTCTCCCTACCCTGTTAGCTAATGCCAATCTCTATTCTAGGCCTGTGAATTTTCCAAGCCTGAGAATCAGATATCGCTTGGTTCTGCCTGAGCGTCTAACTCCAGCTTACTCCCCTCAGCAGTATGTTCTCAAGGTCTACCGTCGCCGTCGTGGCGCGTGTCAACATTCCCTTTCTTTCAATGGCTGAACATCACAAGGCACGTATGGTCCCAAGGTTTGTTTAGCCTGCATCTGTTGCTGAACACTTGTGTGACTTACTTTTCCAAGTTGTGAGAGCACTTCTGTGGGCACGGTGTTGCAGACCTCTGGCCCAGCCTGTGCTTTCAGCTCTTTGGGGTACATGCCCAGGAGTGAAGGCTCTGAGTCACAAGGTGTGTTCTGTGTTCACCATGACATTCCCATTAGCAACACATGACAATTCCATCCCCAAGCGTCCTCACCTATGTTCCTCTCTGTCTTTATGCAATTGTTTGGTTCTGTGTTTGTGTTTAATAGCCATCTTAGTCAGTATGATGACTGATTGCATTTTGGTGGGAGGTTGGGAATAGGGCAGGATTTTTCCTGAGCTAGTATCAACCCAAGATGAAGAAAGCCCCAGAGGCCACAGGCCAGCCCTGAGGAGGAGCTGCTGGCAAGGGCAGTCTCTGAGACAACGCTCAGAAAAAGCAGGGCTGGACTCTTCCAAGAAGAGCAGTGGCCCACAGACCTCACTCTATGCTGTTTTCATGCCACGCTGAAACATCTGCCTTGGGGTCTGACTCGACCTCCAGCCAGTTGTAACCTCAGGAGAGCCACCAAACCACCTCAGTTTCCCAGTCAGTAAGCCAGGGCCAGAGCAGCTGCCCCGCTTCTGGGTGGTTCCTCCATGCTATGATGAACCCCGAGGAGAAGTTGGAGCGAATGCTTCACAGGCTGGAGCAGTACATGTGAAGCAACTTAGAGCGAGACCCGAAAGACAGCCGTGGCCCTCAGTGGTCTCGCTTGTTCCTTCTCCAAAACTGCTTCAGCCGCCGCGGAGGACCACCACTTGGGAGTCTCACAAAAGTGGCGTCAGAAAATGACCCATATTGTTCTTTGAGTCTCACACAGCAGAGTTGAGGCCAAATAGATGAAATGGAGGCACTACAAGGCTTCATTCCCCAGGAAGCTTCTGGGGAGATGACTTCTCCAAGGCCAGGAGGGAACGTGAAGTCAGTCCCAATCTGAACTATGAGAAAAACACATTTAAGTCTGCATACTGAAAAGCGTTAATTAACAATCCCACACCGCCCATCCTCAGGCCCTGGCCCATCTGTGAACATGTAGATCAATCCAAAGGGGTAATGTGAACTTTAAGAGCCTCAAGAAAAAATGTCCACTCTGCCTTTTTTAAATGGAAGGGGTGGGAGGGGGTAAGCTTCTCCAGAGTCCTAGATACACATGGCTGTTCCGGTGTACACAGGAGGAAGATCCACTCTGAAGAGGGAAAACTATCTATCCCTTGGGAGTTTGTATCAGTCCTTCCAATGGCTGCTTCCACCCGGGAGGCTGTACGGAGCTGACTCATCACTCAAGAATTCCGTTCAGGGCGCTGGGCTCCCTGAAGGAGGAGCCACAGAGTGTGAGCTTGTGCCAGGTTAGTGATAGGGACTCGGCCTGTGTCAGTGCTCATTTGGCCCAGACACCGCAAAGTCGAGGGGCCTCCTTCACAGCCATGACGGAGGCTAAACTCCATGCTTGGATTCTTCCTCTCCTCGACCCAACTTCAAGTAAACTGGGCTTCACTTAAAGCCAATTGTCAAAGTCTACAGACTTTGCGCTCTGCACCTAACCCTCTCAGCAACTCCCCTGTGTTTCCTATCTCAGACGGAGGATGCTTTGGCAGCACACCCACAGAACCCAGATGGGGGCCTTGCCTTTGCAGTCCTTCAGATGTGATTGACTGATTGATTGATTGATTGATTGGCAGGTTATCCTTTAACTCATTCACACCTGAGGGATACCACACTCCCACCGTTTGTCGTATAAGCACTTTCCCAATCAATGGTGTTACAGGGAGACTCTCATCTTTATTTCTTTTTCTTTTTTTTTTTTAATTCACTTTACAGTGAATTAAATCCACTCACTGCCTCTCCTCCCTGTCACCAGGGGGACTCTCATCTTATTAGAGGACTTTCAGGTGACACCAGGCTAGGGGAGGCAGAGATAGTCCAAGTTGCGAGCTTAGCCTGCCACAGGTCAGCTATCCTTCACCATCTAAGGAGGCCTGGGGAGCCCTGCCCTGCTCCTCTCCCTTCTCTCATATCCAGCTTCAAGGATGTGATTGGTCTGTTTTGGAATGAGTTAAAGGGGACACACCATACCTTCTTCTACCAAGCCAACATCACTGTCAGAACAAATGACTGCCTTCAGTGGACCTTTGAGATCTTGGGTTACCCATACTTCAAACCTTCAGGAGTTTCATCAAAACTCAGTGGCCCAGAGGAGAGGCTACTGCCGCACATTTCTAGTGGCTTTCCAAGGACGCTCGGGGGCTGTGGGTCTATGGTTTCCCTGGGCTTTCAGGCCGTACACGCTCCCAGCTGAGGAAGGCTTCTGAGAGAACGTGAGAACTGAGGGTGTTTCTTGTCGAGCTTCACAGGGTCAACCATCTGGAGGGGCACAGGGTGCAATCCCTCGGTGTTGAACTGAGAGGAAAGCATAGCTCACCTGCTAGGGTGGACAGGAAGTCCAAGTGCCCCACAGGCTGTTTGTGCCACTCGGGAAAGAGGAACTGACCTTTTTCTCATGGGGAAGTGCATCTTCTCCTCTAGAAACCACAGGCCCAGCAGCAAGAGAGCTGGAGTGAAGTTCCTGCGATTGGCCATTGGGTGTGGGCCTACCACTTGCAGCCCCACCCAGAGGGGCTTCCTCCCTGAGAGCAGGCCAGACCACGGCTCTCCCTCAGGAGACCAGGCTCCCTAAAGCAGAGCTTACTTAGCCGCGCTTGCCTTCCCTTACCAATGCTTCGCCTCTAAGCCCAAGCCAGGAAAGCAAGCTGTGTACACTGACACTTAAATTAGATCCTTGCAATTATCTCTCAATCCCGACTCGCCCCGTGCTTCTTTGTCACTTCTTTTTATAGCTGAAGTTGCTCGCCCTCGTTTTAAGTACATTGTGCATAAGGCATAGGCCAACTTCTGGTATATTCCCACGAGCAAAATTAAATACCAGTAACATGTGTTTTAGTGAATTGGGTCCCTCAATTTGCATCTTATAATAAGGATGTTATCATACTGGTTTATGGCTCAGCTCTTTAGTTTTATCTCTCAGGGGCTGGATTCCCCCTCATGAGTTCAATATATGCCTAGGAACTAATGCAATTCCTACAACACTTTTCTTCTGTGTTCGCATTAGCACTTTTGTGAGTGCAAGGGTTTTATCCTGAAGTGCACACAGAATGATTGCCTCTGCCGAGGATGTGGAGGGCTCCCGGGCCCCCACACCTGACTGGGAGGAAAGGAGTGGAGGTGTAATCTGGGCTGCCACGCAGCGCGGCCTCTCCCACATCTTCACACTAAGACATAATCTCTAGTGTGTTCATTCCCGTACATTTAGATTAATTATAAAACATTGTCACCAGAATATTAAAGTAATGTTTAATACACAGAAGGGAATAAGGTATTCTGGAAAATGCATAATTTGCCTAGGATGATTTTGCCAGTTGCATGCAATATGATCTTTTGATTGCCAGCTATAGAAATATTGTGACTTAGCTTTCACTAGCTTTTTATTTTTGCAACCACCCTGTCATAGCGCTTTGAAAACTGTAAGCTTGGCCCACAGGAGAGAAAAAATGGTGCCCATGCTAGAGTTCCCTCTGCTTGGTTCAAAATAAGGGTGACAGAGAGAGCATTTTGAGGGGGCATACCTTGCACATGGCCAGACCTGTGTCACTGTGTAACACTGGAAGGGCAGGCCTGACGCAAACATGTGCATTGAGTCCTTTGGACAGGAGGAGGCGTCTATGCCCCCTAAAAGGAAATCTTGAGTCAGTTCCCTTGCTTCAGATGTTCCAAACCCTACCACAGTCGTGTGCCCAAGAGAGACAGAAGTCAACACAGTGCTGCCAGAGGAGGGTTCCAGCAAGCGGTGACAGAAATGTTCCCTGGGGAACAGCTACTGGGGACTGGTTCCCTCGGCCACCTTCCTCTTGGCTGTGTTGGTTAACAACCAAGTGTCATCATCCCATCCGCAGAGGGCTCCTGCCCTTGGATGCCTCAGCGCAGGTCTCTACAGGTGAGACTCCCATGCCAGCACTGGCTTTACAAGTAGTAAGAACTGTAGAAGATGGGCCCTGTCCCTTCCCACCGGCACTCACTAAGTGGGAATGGTGACCCTGTTCTGTCACCACACCAAGAATGGTGGTAGGACTCTGAGCTTTTGAAATCTCAAGTTATTTTGAAATGTTTTCTGTCGCTCCTTGGCACCTAGTAGCAGTACAGCCAACACCTGTCGTCTTGTTTCCATTTTCTCCAAGGTTTCCACGGCCTCTCCGACCTCTACCCTCTGCTCTTTAAAATATACACTGGGTATGAAAAACTAAGCCCTCTCCCCTCACAGAGCTTAGTCTAGTGATTTAATTGCTTCTCCATTTGCAGCTGGGAGGCCCCTTGGGTCAGAATTCAGTGTGGTTTCCAGTAGGAGACGGGATAGATTTACTCTGCTTACACCCAGCCCACAGCTGGTCTATAGACACAAAGACTCCTTGGGCTGGAAGAGGGTAAGCTGACCTTCTGTCTGGCTTGCTTGTGGCAACCATTACCTCTTAGAGAAGAAGGGTGGGAGCCTAGGAGTGTACTTTCTGAGAGGAATACTTTAGAATCAAGAGGGTAACAATGACCAAAGACCAAGGCCCCAAGTTACTGAGGTCGTCTCAACATACGTCTAACATAAGGTGTGTTCTCCTGTTCTGAAGTGGGACACAGCACGGATATGCATGTGTGGTAAAGAAGACACCCACAGGAATGCTTTTGTGTGACTATAGATATATACATGCTCGCCATACATAAACTGTCACTCTCACTCAGTGGAAAGAAGGGAAAGGCAACTGAACTCAAACAGGCCCCTGATATCCACACATGTGCTTGCTAACTCGAGTTCACGGGTCTTTGAGTGACTATAATGTTGCCGAGATGTGGCTTAAGGCCTGCACTAACCTAGAAGAGGAGAGTTTATAGAGAAGGGAGTTTTATTTTCTCACAAGACTTCATCTCCAAGGCCCACTTCTCCTATTCTCTATTACCTGTCAAGGTCCAGAGGGAGACTAACCTTTTTAGCTGATCTTTACTGTACTTCAGTGAGAGGAGACACTGGGGCCATCTTTGTAATATTGGCATGCATTTAGATCTCTGGGGCTATTTCCACTCTACTGACTGACCAGCAGTGTATACTTAGATGCTTGCTTGTAAGCCATCATCTGAAGGATGAAGCCACCATTGAGCCACAGGAGTAATCAGTCTTGTACTCTGGGAGAAAATCTAAGGTTTAAGAGTTTGGCTCCCCAGTGCCAAAAGCAAGTTTTGTATGCCTTAAATATCATAATTCATGACATTGGACAGTTGCAGGCCAGGCCTATGCCTAAGACAGACAGTAGTGGGGGGAGGAGAAGTGAGGTATGGAAGGATACCAAGTGATACAACTGACAACCACAACTCAAAAATATGAAGTCACTAATTTTGAGACATCACCTCCCAGAGAGCAAAGCCCCAGCCGGTTCTGGCTTTAAGCAGAGACTACTTCTCTGATGGGCTATAAGTTTGTTTACTCGAAATCCTTGTGAAACTCATTTAACGACACATCAAATAATAATAAGATACTATCATGGAACACAGCTTGTATGGACAAGTAGGGCTAAGAGGAAGCAACTTAATGAGCTTTCACTGATGGGAGAATCTTTAGATTCTTGAACTTTCCTGACTCATTTTTACATCTTTCCCTTCACAATTCTTGGAGTTTGATAACCTACAAAAATCTTTTGGCTTTTGTTCTTTCTCTGCTTGGGTTTATTGTTCTTCTTTCAGGCATGATGCTAAAGGATTAAATTCTGGATGGGAAATGATGCCTTCTGTGTGTAAGTCCCTCTAGGAACTGGCGGGCCTGTCTTGGCCCCTGCGTCTTTAAGCTCTTCTTCATACAAGCCAATGGTCAGTCAGTAAGGTAGAGCTTTGGATGGTTTTAAACACAGTGTTGATGGATCTAAGAGGCACAGATAGGAAATTTACATGGGCCATAGAAGGTGCTCTCTGTCAAAGATAACAAAATAATTTGATCCAAGTGCTATAGCCAGAGCAAATGACTAATGTCTTCAAGATCTGCTCTCCTGTTGGTCACATTCTTTCCTCTGAGTCCCCTTCAGGACACTTGACATCTTGCTATCCAATCCCTTAAACTTGCCCAGGGACAAAGTTCTGAAAACCATTTTCTTCCCTTTTTTTTTTTAATGTATTGACTATAAGATAAAAATACAAGCCGTTCAGCCCACTATTAAAAGACCTCTAAAATAAGGTTCCAAGTCAGTTACCAATATGTTCTATATCTATTGGAAGGTTCTAGCTTTTTGTTTTTCAGATAAGCCTCTACCAGCGCCCTGGGAAAGTCATCACTACCACAGCGCCACAGTGTCTCCTTGAAGTGATTGTCATTTCTACTTACCAACAAAGCCCTAGACCATTTTCAACGGCCATTGAAGCTTAACCATCTTTGCATACCCCAGGAAATGACTTCTGCATCCTTCCAGTTTTCATGTCTTGTTTATGAATTAATAATATCAGAGCCCTCTGTCATCATGTGTTTATATTCTTACAATCTTATCCACGCTCCAAGGAGGAACATTGGTCTTGAACCTCCTGATTGTTCTTATAGTGGCTGGGACACCACCTGGCATACTGCAGAGTGTTGGAGGAGCTTTATGTATGTGGGTATTCTGAGAGACATTTTAATGCTGGACATGGGAGAAATACAGACTTCTTTGTTGAGTTCCATTAGAATGAATTAGGAGCAGGTAAGCGGTTACCGTTCAGCCTTGGGGGTTAAAACACCCAGACTTCACTCCTGTATAGGTCACTTATTGCAGGACAAAGACTATGTCCCCATTACTACCCTCTTTCTAAATCCTGTGGTGCTGGGTCAGCTCCATGAAGAGACATCAAGATCTACCCATCTCTGCCCTTTGAAAAGCTGTTTGTAAGAATGCATGCCAATGATGCTACATAAAGAATAGCATTCTCATTCACCCCACAGAGTTGCCCACCCCCCGAACTGCTGTCTACATTGGCAAAGTGAATTATATATTAGCATTTTAAAAGGCCCACTGTTCTCACCACATCAGCTTAACTGAGACCAGTTATTTAGTGGGCTTCTAATTAATTTAATTCTCCACTGGTGGCGATTTCTGATGGGCAACAACTGTGCCTTTTACCTCTTTGTATCCCTTTACTCGGTTGGCTGCCTATAGCAGGGATGCAATAAATATTTGTTGATTGAACAAATGAATGAGCCTTGCTGCAGATGGAGAAGGTTCATGAGGAAATTCTTAGATAAGCCACACAAAACCAAAGTGGCCCTTCCTCTCAGTGAGGATGCGAAGAAATGCACACATCACAGGAAGTAAGCCTTACTCAACAGTCAATGGAACTGAACCTTCACAGCAAGGCCATTTTAATTCTGACTAGCACTGCTGTTGACTTTTTAAATATGTCTCCGAAGTCTACAAATGTGGACAAAACTCTTGGATGAGATCAATACTGGAAGCCAGCATGCAGAGGGAAATAAGAAATTTAAGGACGAGGGTTCTTGGGGCTGAAGAGATAGGGCACCCACGTAAAGGAGTGTACATCATCATAGACTTACAACATCAGCATCATTTACAGTGCCAGCATCAGGAAACCAGAGCCAGGAGAGTCCATGGCTCACTGGCCAATCAGTCAGCCAGCCAGAGCCATCAAGGCCAGCTTCAATGGGAGAGTCTGTCTCAGAACAATAGGGACGTCAACTTCTGGCCTCCATGTGCAATTGCACGCCTGTCCATGCACACCCACACATGTGAACACACCAGAGAGGAAAAGGTAGGGTTTTGAGGTCATACTGTGGAAGCAGAATAGGTGGTCTGGTCTCTCTCAGCTCCCGTAGAACAGAAGAATAGTACCCAGCCCATAAGAAAGTGATGAAGAAGTCGGAAGAACGAAACTCAAACACAAGTCACAGGGGTCTCTCCTTGACACTAGGATGTAGGAAACCCTCAATAAATATAAGCTAGCATTATTTGCATTTCAACACATATTGTCCTCTAATCTGCACTCCAGGCAGGCAGCTCGCCAGCTTAGGATGAGAAGAGTTATGTTTTCAGTCAGAGGTGGTCTTTGGGACATGTCCAGTATCTCCATCTACAGACATCAGGAGTGTGGGGATTTACCTTCTCTATTCCTGTAGAGCATAGGCCAGAGAGAGACCTCTATCCTCAGGGCACAGATAAAATGATCCAATGCACTAGGCCTCACAATAACAGCAGAAGTTTCCAAGCCAAAATCACTATTGCTTTCTTTCCTGAAACATAAACTCATAAAGAATATGGGTTTACCTGGGAAAAAACAAAGCACCTACCCCTAGGCCAGCCATGAATACTAAACTCCAGTACTCTAAATCCATTACAGGATCAAAGTAAGAGGAATATTCTCTACTGTTCTGACTGTCACATGCTGCTTGGGAGCAGGGGGCTAAGAGGGTGAACAGGCTCTGTTTGACATCAAGGAGGAGGGGCAGCACCCTGAACTGCAGGCTCACAGACCAAAGAAACTCACCTATCTGGGTAGAAAAGTACAAGAGGATATCCTAGCACCTCGACTTCGGTCAGAGGGGAAAAACACTCTTGGAGAAGCAGAAAGGCAAGAAGAGGTAGGGTGACTACACACCAGTGCACAGAGAGGGACCCCTGAGAGGCGAGGGGACCCCTGTCCCTGAGTTCTGGGCTTTGGGTGGGTTTCTGATGAGGAGTATTTGCACTGTATGGTGAAGCAATCAAAGGGAAGAACTAGTCTCTTTGAAACAGGGATGTAGCCTCTGCAACTCCTAGAGAGCAAAGGAAGGCCAATGATCTCCACACACCTCTCGGCTGGATCTCTGAGGAGAGGAGACAGAAGGCCAGAGAGGGCAGAGGGAGCTGCCTGCTTACATTACCACAAGGGAAATTCATGAAGCCACCTGCCTCAGGGTGGGAGAGAAGCAAAGAAACCTTTCTCCTCAACAGAAATAATCCACTTGCTGCTGTCCAGGGATCCTACCTTCCAACCCCAGCCGCTTTCTGCTTCAGAGTGAGTGTTGCTCTTGCAAATGCTGAAGACAACTGCAATCCCATCAGCCCTAAGCCATTCAGAGTTAACCCATGTCCTCGCCAAGACAAGAAGAGAGATGACAGAAGAGCGGAACATCAGGTTGACGTAATGGCGAGAGCCATGTACATCTCCAGACAGAGCCAGGGGCCTGATCCAAAGAGAAGATGAAGGCTTTGTCCTGAAGAGAGAAAGAACAGACAGCACAAATAAAGAGACGAGAGGAAGCTGCCTCACCGGCAGTGCTGTGGCCATCTCATCAGCCTACCTGCCAGCCATGCCACTTCTCCACCTCTACATCCAAACTCAATATCCTCCAGTAACAAGATTCAGGCGTACTATTAGCTCTCTGGATTCCTAGCAGGATGTGATACAGCCTTGAAATTCAAATCAAGTGGGTGTTTCTCTTAAATCCTGTCTAGAGAATGGAACAGATTGTGAAATCTATTTAAGTCATTTGTGATGAGTTTGGTTTGATGAGTGTCTCCCTTTTATGCCCTTTTAACTTTCAAAGCCATCGCTCAGCAATTCTTGGTCCATACATTTATTTCTGCCATTGGAGGTAGAGATTCAAGAACCCTTCCCGGAAGTGGTCTGAGCATTCTATCCAATTACAGACACCACTTCGGAACCCTGAGCAAACATAATGTAACAGAAGCATGAGGCAGGTATATGTGCTCCCTGCTAGGGCTGCCCACCAAACAAGCCTTTGTGTGTTTGTCTTTCTTTCTTTCTTTCCTTCTGAGGTGCACTTTTTTTTCTGCCACCCAGGTTTCTGTTTTTAGCAGGACAAAGGACAGGATCTGTCATCTTAATCCATTTGCAGAAGAGCTGGACTACTCGAATTCCGGTTCCGCCTCTGCTGCTAAGACACGGTGCTGCCCAGTTTGGCAATGACTGTCCTGTTCACCACGTGATCATAGATCCTTCCTTCATCTTCAGGCCACTTGTCCAGTTTGTAACATGAGTAATTGCTATGGTCTCTTTCTGCTTTTGTTTCTTTTTATACAGAATTTATATAGCCAGGAGGAAAATTGATTGTCGCGTACATGAAAGGGTTCTGTAGAATAGACAAACATGTAACAAGGGAAAAGACTATGTGGTTAAAAGTGAGGAGTTTTACTTTGTGCTTAGGCAATGGGGATGTAAGCTCTGCTCTGGACCTTGCTGGAGATGACTTCTCTGGGTCGATGTGAACCCTGAAGAGGGCAGTCTGAGCAGTGGTGTCACTGCGGCAGACCCGGACGGAAGAAGCGAGACACTGCTTCTCTGGGACAGAATGGAGTCTTAAAGAGGGCAGGTGTGCTTTGCAGCATGTGCTGAACCGAGTTTGCACTAGGCAAAGAGTCCCTCAACTCTGTTGCCTTCACTCCAGACCCAAGAAAGAGCCAACCCCACCCCGGGTACTGTAAGAAAAACAATGACAGCCAGTACAGCCCTTGAAATCTAATCAGAACCCTGTCACTACAGTTGGGACAAAGATTTGGCAGGGAAAATTTGTAATAGAAATGAATATTAATACTGAGGCTTAAAGCTCATAGTAATATTAAGTCGGCTTCTTCAGATCATTCCATTCTAATGATAAACAAACAAACAAACAAAAAATTATAGTCCAGAGGCTCTCAAAAATACCAAGGATGAGTAAACAAGATTTGTTCTGCCAAGGTTTGGGCACTCAGTGTGGTCTTGGCGGAAGCCAAATTTGTAATCCCCCAGCAAGATCTTTATCAAACTGTCACAGGGGATTGGTACTAATTTCTCAGACATTTCTAATATTTAACAGGCTGGTACTGAAAGCACTTCAAGTAGCTTTCTACATCACAGACCCCAAAGTCTTACTGATTTTGTATGTGTGACAAATGGACAAACTAGCCTGTGTAGCCCAGGCTCCTTACCAGATGGTAAGGAGGGTGACGAGTTTGCTGCTCCCCACCATGCCAGTGGCCAGCACTATATCCTCTAACATGTGAGAAGTGCATTCTGGGCAGGCAATTAATCTCTCTGCAATTTGAAGTTCCTCCCTCCAAAGAGGGCACAGAGAGGACCCTGGTCAGATTTGTCAGTCTCTTTCCTGGCTTCCACAGTCTTCAAACCTGACCTTGACCTATCACACAGCAAGATGACTTCCCAACCCACCAATCCCTTATGAGGCTTCAGAACTTCTATCTCTCCATAATACCCTTTTGCAATGAGCCCCACATGTGACTTTTCATTTTCTTGCAATGAAAGATGTGAGTGGGGAGGCATGGCAATGCTGGTTTACTTTTGGTGGAGGGTCTTTCTCCTTCAAAGGAGGAAGGCGAAAAAGCTATCTTTACCCACTTTGGTGCACTACCTTCCAACAAGTCTTAGAAGGAACAAGAGGAGTGTGGACAGAAACAGAGCAGACCTGAAGGTGTGGAGACCGCTCCTTGAGGAGCACAGTCCTCCAGGCTGCAGATATCTCCCCCACGGCTGCCAGGGGAAGAGGAACCTCTCATCCCAGGCATCAGCAAAGAGCTAGCACCTCTAGGAGGTGCTGGTCACTTAGTCCCTTACGCGCTCAGAGATAACAAGTCAGAAACAGTGTGGCACAGGGTGACGGTTTCTCTTGGAAATGACTTCTTGTCTGGCAGTTCTATTCTGACCTAGGAAGACTCAAAAAAACTCATCAAGGAAATGTGTGCGAACAGGGTTATTTGTCATGAAGAGTCACAGAGGATGAGGAAGAGTCAGAGGGGATGAGGAAGAGTCACAGAGAGGAAGAGGAAGAGTCAGAGGGGATGAGGAGAAGAGTCCTCAGATCCCTCAATAGCCATCCTGTTTTCTGTGTATGGAAACACACATGTGTGTGCTTTTGAGCCCGTGTAACCTGTATGCTAACAGCAGAAGCACTTAGGGAGAGGCATGGCCTTTGATTACAACTGAACAAACTTTGGTAGCTTCAGCTCTGGTTTAGAAGCCTCTTACCAACATGGGCTTAGCAAGCTTTAGCTGTGCTGAGCCCTGGTCTCCTCCACAGTGGAAGCTATGTGATCTATCCCATCGACAAGCAGATGAAACAACGCACATCAAAGTGCCGCACAGAGTATAAACTGAGCACTATTATTTATGATGGATAAGCAGGAAGGGATCCAGCTGCCAATTCTTTTGCTATCGTTTTACTAGGTTAGGTAATCTAGCCAGAGGGTGAATGGGTAAGATTTTCCCCCACTTAGGTTCACAGCCAATATGTAAATCTGCAATGCACAGGTGTCTGAAATCTATTATTTATGAGCCTATTTTAATATGCCATAGTTTTTAATTCTCTTCTGGATCTGTAGACAGTGGAAAATATCAAACTGAGAAAAGTTCTTGCTGAATTTAGCCCCTATCTTTAGAGCAACTCGGGTGACTCTGAGGCCCTCGTGGCGGCAATGGTCTGCCCTGATGGCACCTCTCCTCCAGCACTGCCTTCTCTTCTCCAGGTCTTCCCCACATCTCCTGATGTATTAGAGTTTCATGTTTGTCTGTATTAAGACCTATTTGCTAGAAATTTGGAATCCTAACGTCAGAATATTTCATAAGCAACTCCTGACATTTACCATTTATCCAGCAGTGTTATCTTTCTTGAACTACATTATAGACAAATTCAAACCCTTCATGGTAGTCACCAAAAGCATGTGTTAGAGAGAGAAGATTCAGCGTGCCATATTTATGCATTATTTAATGGTATGCAAATTATAAGTCAGAGAGGAAAACCACACGTCAGCATTAATAAACAGCAATACTACTTTAATTATGATATTACTATGATTTATTCCCTAGTTTTGCATCTTGATTCTCTTTGAAAATGTATGCTCTCTGAAAAGCCTACTTCCTTTTCCATGTCTCCTGCCCGACGCTTGAGTCTGGTCCTTCTGCCCACCCTGTGAGCTTCTGGAGGAAACAGGTTCACAGACATAAAGTCTGAAGCAACCACATTGTCTTATGAGCATTAAAAATTAAAAAACAAGCACACACAGCCTGAAGCTCCAACATTTATTATGTCAATGTTAAGCACACTTTTTAAAAGACAACATAGAATGTATAGAAACGAGGGGTTAGGGGCTCATGCTCATTTCCACAATACGGGTAATTAGGTTGGCTGGTTTCAAAAGGGTTGGACGTCGCTCCAACTGCGGCAGTCCGAGGGCCCTCTGGATGGGACGGATTCACTGTTCCAATGTGGGTCTGTTTTTTTTGTTTTTACGTTTTATTAAAAAATATAAATAAAATGGCACTGCAGGCCCAGGCTGGGAGGACTCGGCAGGACTCTTGTCTTCTTGGAGGCTACTGTCAGAAAACATCACAATCTAGCAGGATGACGAAGCACGCTGAAGTCGGCTGGGCGGCGCATGTCCGCCCCGCCCCTGGGGGCTTCAAAGTTTCTCAGAACTTAAGCGCTCTTGAGCTTCCATCCGAAAACTGCCACACATCTTGAGCTCGCGGGGTACTACGCCGAACGGGGGCGTGTGAAGGACCTGGGAAAAGGTTGGAGACAGAGGAAGGAAAAGGTACAGTGTGACTTGGCCTGGTGACTTTCTGGTCTCTTGCTAGCTTTTTAAAATTATGACTTAAATCAACCACAGGTTGAGCCACTGCCGTGATCTCAAATACACTCTCCCCTCCCTGAATATTCCCACCGCCAAGGTGCTTTCCCACACATCCCGCCTTGTGACCCCAAGGACCCAGACTCCCTATCCCAACACGTGGAAGTCCTACCAAACTTGGGACACACCTGGAAGGAAACTCTTCCTTACAACTGAGGAAACATAGGAACAAACAGTCCTTTGGTCAAGGATAGTGGGAGAGGGGGGAGGGGAAGGAGATATTTTCTTAAAATGATAATAAAATTATAAAGAAACAAAAATCAAAATCGATGTAAAAGCAGCTCAACGAAAACATGAAATGTCACCAACGTCAAGGCAGCCAACGATTTACAAGAGGTGAACGGTCTCTCAAGAGGAAACCAGAACCCAAGAGTTGCCCTCAAATTGCACCCAAATTGCCTGTAGTTTCTTTCAAACATGCAGGGGTTTTATCGTCTTTTGTGTGTCATGGAGAATGGTAATGGTGACGGGACAGAGGTGGCACTGTTCCTCCACCAAAGAGATCGCCCTTTGCTGTGGGCATTGACTTAACGTAGCAACCTCATAGCCCAGATGTGCTGGGGAAGACAGCTACTACTGGGCTGCCAGTACAGGACTCGTTGCCATGGCAACCTGAAATTTCAGGGGCGGGGGGGGGGGGCCTCTTCTCCCCTGACTCCACAGGCAGGAGGCCTGGGGTCTGAAGCTCAGCTGTCTTCCCATATAGCCCCCCTGAGCACTGGAGACCTGGACTGAGTGGCCTGCTGTGACCGGGTGGACTCTGGGGAATCCCATTCCCGGCCCAGTGCTGACGCTTGCCCCTGAGGCCTTTTTAGATTAGATGCCCCTCCAAACCCCTTTGTCTGACCCACTATTTATATTTAAAGACCTAACAGACAAAGTCCAGCATAAGCGTGTACCACATTCCTCGTTATTCAAAAACACACCCAGCCCTCTATCCAGGGGCTTCTGCATTAGACGAAATGTTGGGGAAGGTGTTCAATTTGCCTTTATTGTCTCTGTAAAAGGTGCAATCGTTTCATGTGTCCTCATGTTTTTGGGTTTTTTTGTTTGTTTGTTTTTGTTTTTTGTTTTTTTTTGCCATGCGACAGAAAGGAAAAAGTATTCTGATCAATCATAGAGTTGTGTTCAGTCAAGTCTGGTTACTTAAGTACAATGACCCTTGTGAACTGTATTGGCTCCTTTTCCCATCTGAGAGGGATGGAGGAATCTGCTCTTCCCATGACACAGAGAATTAGAATCAGGCCGGACTCCTTCCCCAAAGACTGATTCCCAGTGCTGTAGCGAGTGATGGCAGGCTAACAAGTGGGCTAACGAGTTTCAGGAAAACCACTGAGAGTGTCCAGGCACCCTGTCTACAGCGCCAGTGCGCTGGGGCGGCAGCCCTGGGGTACAGCCTATGCACTCTAGTGGCTGTTTCTTAAAAACAAAACAAAACAAAACAACAACAAAGAGTTCTGGGCAAGCCTTGGAAGAGGCTCAGGAAGACACTAAATAGAGACCATAGCTTTCAATGGTAGCATTCTCTCAAAATATAATTCCCCAAGTAGGTTGAAAGAACACTGCCAATCGCAGCAAAATCCCCACAACTTTAAAAAATACTCCAGAACATGCTAGGCCAGGGTACAAGGAAGTAGCCATTCCACAGGGATGGCCACAGGGGTCAGAAACCATGCTTGTGTGGGGAGGAAAGGGAGTATCCCTACAGAAAACACTGGATTTCCTTCCTAACTCTGAGGGTGAGGTGCTAAGATGTCAAGACTGGCCCAGGGGCTTCTCAATTTCTTCTCAGGATGGTCCCAGGATGTGGTACCTTTCAGCCCAGCTCCTAGTGTCTGTGGCTAAGCAGCCTTGTCTCCTTAGTTTTGCAGACAAAATAGTATCTAGTCTCCCTTCCCGCCACCACTTTCTAAATTCTCACTTCAACCATTATGAATATATACAATATGGACTTATTGCATATACAAAATGGTATTTAAATAAACAGTTTTATCCACAGAACACCCTAAGGGAAAGAAATCAACTACTTCACACTTCCTGCTCCGGCTGGTACACACGAAGTACCTCGTTCACCCCATGTCTTAGCAACCTTTAAAACGTGTTGGATTCAGACTTCCTGAAGATCCTACCAGGAGGGGAGAATATGGTCTCAGGAAGGGTCCACTCACACTGGAGCATTTAGGAATTAAAATGTGCAATAATAGCAGTTGCTGTATTCCTGCTTGTTAAGTTTTTCTCAAATAGAGGGCTTTTAAAAACATTCCCTTTGGCGCATGCTAGACGCCAGGGGCTCACATACATTCTAGTGTGCCAAGACGTACACAACCTTAACTGAGAATTCTCAGTGACAGTAATGCACACCACAGTGGGAAACTTGTGTCTTTAGATTGCTTCCTAGTACAACTGAAAGAAAGGGTTTGGGTTCAGGATAGGAAATATCACATGGAAGCCCTATTTTTGGTGTCTAAAGTTCCATGCCCCCCATTGCTCGCTGAGCTTCGGAAATAATATTTTATCAGAAGGTTGCAATAAGTCAGAAGGCGATAGAGCCTGGAGAAGCTGTCTCCCAACAAATTTATTTAACTTTGGGACCATGTAAATCAAGCATAATCTGTGATTTATCACCAGATATTTGTGCTCCTCCCTGTTCCCAATTTGATTTAAGATATCTCAACCTATAAGGATATCGTATCCACCATTAATCCTGTCTGTCAGGACGCAAAATCTAATTACACTAAGAGCATTGTATACTGAGGAATTAAAGTAAGTACTGTATATAAAATCTGCACAGCTGCACTTCGAGCTCCCCTCGAAAGCCCAATAGGGACATGCAGAAGCTATATGGACATTTAATATGGTGAGACATCCGTTGACATCATCTTGTCATCTAGAGATGACAAGGCACAGGGAAATATTTCTATTTGTTTTGGAATTAGTTTGGTACCCAACTGAAAACAGTTCTTCCTCAGTTCACTGACAAATACCAACTTCTCCAAAGGTGCTTGGTTCTCATCCATTCCACCCCATCTTGCCACCTGTACAATAAATCCAACTCCCCTCCGTGTGGTTCCCTTTCTCATTCAAGCTGACTTACAAAATAAAAATAAGAGCCAAACACCTTACTTCATCAATACTTAAAAAGATAAAAGTATCCTGACTTGGGATAAAAGACATTACATGGAAAGACCACTTCACAGTCACCACTGGGAAAGAACCACACAACAAAAAAACACTACCACGGGAGGACAACGGAACAGCTTTTGTTGGGGGGGGGGGTTTACAAAAACAAATGCTGTGGGATCCATTCACCTACACTGGGACCAGGAGACAGCACCACAGAGACACCGGCTCTATAATAAAGCAAACGGAGGCTGCAACATGCAGCAGTTGCAAAACCAACAGCACAGATTTCTAAGGAGAGGGCTTTTAAAACAGACCTAGCCTGCCTTTCAAGTAATTGCAAAATATGAAAAGATAATTAACTGAAGGGTTATCTATCTACCCTCATTGGCCACCACCAGCAAGATACAAGCACGTGTGTGTGTGTATACATATATATGTATATGTATGTATATACATATATATACATACATATATATGTACATACATATATATACATACATATACATATATATGCCTAAAACAATCTACAGTGTGTACAGACCGCAGAATTTCAGAGCCATGAGGCAGACCACGGCGCAGCTTAGGTGCTCAGCAGTGGTCTCCCAAGACCTAGCTCGCCCTGCCTCAGCCTAGGCCACTGGTTTCTGCTTTATTCTTCCTATAATTGTCCTCCCCTCGCCTTTTTTTAATCATTATTATTTAATGGATTTAATATATTTGCTGCCTTTCTTTCTGGATGTTTAGGGTTGAGGGGAAAGGTCATTTTTAGTATGAGGAAAGGTCATTATGCAGAATAGGGAGCTATTTGTTTAAGGGCTCCCTTTTTTGGCATCACATTCTAAAACAGGGAAATAATGGAAGAACAGAAAGGACTTTTAGACACGACAGGCACAGCAGGAAATCCAAAGGAGACAACTGAGGGGCGGCTCCGGGCTCACAGGTAGCTAGTGGATCCCACTAAGGACGGAGCAGAAGTTTTGAACAGTGTACAAGAATTACCTTCCAAATGATCTGAAATTATAAATGCCTAAAACTCCTTCCATGACTTGAGGTATATCTATTTTAATAATAGTAAGTATATTATGCTCCTTTAGGGTATAATACACACATCAAAATGCCCATAGAAATGACCCTGAAAAAGACTGACTGGCCTTCTCTGAAAACCTGTTATTTGTTGACAGTAATTTACAGCGTGTGTCAAATGAGGACACAAGAAGCTTACGTTGTACTTTAATTTTTTTATTTTTTTTCAATAAAGGGACAAAATGGGTGTATGAACAGGTTAATGCAGACAACTGCCAAAAAAACACAGACAGTGGTTTTTCCAATAGAACTTAACAAAGACCAGAAACAAATACAGTAAAAAGCCAGGTTGCAATGACCTTTGGTCATCCAAATAAAAAAAATAATAAAAACAGAGAAAAATAAAAGATCAAATTAAGAGCCTCTGTTTTGAACAGGGCATATAAGCAATAATAAATAGTGACTCCCATAGTAAAAGGTAAAATTTCAAGTTACGACAAACAGCTTTCATTACAGGAATAGAAAAGGCCAATAACAAAATATTCTGCATTGCCATTTACAAAAAAGTACTGACTAGAGCGGGCTTTCTCTTTAATATGCTTTGCATATGAAATTCTTTCCAATCTAAATATAAAGCACCATTTAGTTTTTGGCAATGAAAAAAACTGCAAAACATTGTTTTTTTTCCTTTTTTTTCTTTCTTTCTTTTACTGCATATGAAGGTAAGATGCTGGAATGTCGGGTGATGGGGGAGGGGCAAAAGCACACTACATAACAAACCAACGCTATTAGCTTGCAGTACTGCATACAGCATGGCAGCAAGAAAGGGGAAAAGGATATGTACAACCCCTATGACAGCCATCCATGTGACATTCTAGCAGGCTCCCCAAACTGCCATTATATGGCTTCTCTGTACAATGTCACACCTCTCTCTCTCTCTCTCTCTCTCTCTCTCAGCATACAAATAATTTGCACTATATTATCCTGCCAAATTAAAAAAATATACTGTGGCAGCCTGTCTTTTTTTTTCTACTAACAAAAAGGTACATTGATACCTTTTGAGTGAACAAGCAACAGTTAAAAATACAAGCTTCAATATAAATACTATAGTGCCTAACACTAGATGAACATTTAATTCAAATACCATTCTAGAAATACAGAAAAAAAGACCATAAATGTGTTTTAGCATAGGAATCAACATGAGTGTGCATTTTCCTATATTTAAGTACTATATAATCTTAAACCTTTCCCCATGTATGTTTTTTTTTTTGTTGGTTTTTTTTGTTTGTTTTTTGTTTTTTTTTTTTTACAACCTGAAGAGCGGTGTGTGATCCAAGGCGTAGAATTTCCACGACCATTTTTAAATGGATAACAGGTCTTGTAACACCACCAAGACAATGGAACCCTAAAATGCTCTTCCCCCTAAACGTAATGAAGTGTCTATTTAAAAATTCTTTTCTTAACATTTATACTTAAAAAAGTTTTGTACAAAAATCCTTGCACTGCAGAAGCGAAAGTCATTCGTTTCTGTGTTAAGTATGTTGTTTCCGTCCACAGCGCTTGCGGGGTTGCGTCCACGTGAGCAAGCTCATTAGTCAC
Organism: Apodemus sylvaticus; assembly: GCF_947179515.1. Taxonomy (NCBI): domain Eukaryota; kingdom Metazoa; phylum Chordata; class Mammalia; order Rodentia; family Muridae; genus Apodemus; species Apodemus sylvaticus. Next base: position 99,205,854 of record NC_067482.1, on the reverse strand, counting down.
GCGAATGGCTGGCAACGTTTGTCTTAGTTTTTTTTAGGTTTGTTTGTTTGTTTTTTTATTTTTTTTAATCCTCATCATGGAGATTGTGTTCAATTTTTTTTCAGCATTCTTACCACGTTTCCCTTAATAAAGACCTGTAAACTGGGAGAACGGTACAGTGCACTTAATTGTCCTATCTGAGCAGGCTCATTTTATACTCAGCCTCTGTATCTCTGATTAGAGAAAAGATACAGGCATCACAGGCAGAGTCAAGTGCTATTTGAACACCAACTGGGGCAGATGCTGGCTTAAAACAAAGAAGGAAGAAAAAAAGAAAGAGAAAGAATAAAATAAAATAAACAACAACGAATCCTCTTCCATGTTAAACACAGATAGCACACAGTGTATGGGAAAGAAATGAAGTGCCCCTTCTAGGGAGCACAGACACAGATACTGCTGCTCAAGGTCTTCCTCTTTTTTTTTTTTTTTGAAGAATGTCACATTAAATGTAAGTCTTAGAGATTCATAGTTAATCATCATTGTATCACTAGCGCTTATATACCTGTTCTAGTTTCAAATGGCAAACAGTACCACATTGTGCTAATCAACTACTGTTTTCTGTCTCTGTCTCTGTCTCTCTCTCTCTCCCTGTCTCTCTCTCTCTCTCACCATATCAGCCTGTTCTTTCAAATGTCCTCTAAAGGGCTTACATTTATCATTCGATTGTCCATTCGACAACCAACTGGAGCTGGATCTACTACTTTTGGCGCCAGAATTGCATTTAAATGTATCGTTTTAAACAAGTATCGTCATAAGATGAACTTCTTGCTAATATTGCTAATGTATTTCATCACATTCCAGGGCCTTTGCACATTTCACATTCAATTTGATAACCATTTAAAAAAATAATAAAATAAAACTTTAGGCAAAACAGCCCACTTCTTGTATGCTCTCACCAGGAGCAGAGTAGCTTTCATACTGGTATAATCAGTTTTTGTTCACAAAGTTAAAGGCAAAAATTGATGATTGGCTAGGACATAGTGGGTCATATTTTTAGGTAGCCATCGTTGTGAGAAATACAACACAGAATTACATGCTAGGTGCTAAAGTTTATTACCTCACCCAATGCTGGATTAAGCTATAAGTTCATAACAAGCAGGAAAAACCATCAGCATGGTTTGAATAGATCCAAGGCACTCGTTTTAAAAGCCAAATGATAGAATAAACTTGTTCTGTTAATTTGTCAATTCAAGGCCTTTTTCCCCTCTCCAATTAATACATGTAACCCTTTAGAGACAGACATTTAGCACGTTTTTTTTTTCAGTGCTATCTGTTCTGTCTGTAGAGGGTTAGTTAACCCAAACACTGTTTCCCTCCTCGTGTTATAAAATAAAGCTGTACATGATATGTATTACAGAATTATGCAGCGTGGTTTGTGTTTTACCCTCCCTCTCTCACACTCTCAGAACGGAACTGGAAACAGCAACATGTTTGCTCATAATGAATTAGGGACAATTTAAGATAGCCATAACATACCATACATGCTGTCTAAGTTAGGGGGGGGAAACCAACATACACAACATGTAAATTATTGCACAAGAGAAAGGCTCAAAGTTTGCGTAAAATGCAACAGTATTGCCCCAAACATGCATTCAAACGGTGAGAACATAAAAAATTTAAAATTAAAAGAAAAGAAAGGAAAAAAAAAGGAAAAACAAAAAACAAAAAACCAGGTGTGCTGGTGACAAGCACTCATTCATATTCTTAGCTTCCATTACTTTTGTTGTTTGTTTGTTTGTTTGTTTGATCACATGGGACTAGAAAAAATCCTACAGGGAGTAGGGCTAGAAGGACAATGGGGAAGGGGTCAAAGGGGGGGCATCAAGTGGGAGTGAGGGAGGGGTATTAATATACCTCTATTCAGTTTTTATATCATTATTCAACACTCGATCACTGTGCCATTTTTTCATGTGTTTCTCCAGGGTACTGTACACGCTAAAAGGCATCTTACAAATTTCACATTTGTAAACGTCCTTCCCCACCTGGCCATGCGTTTTCATGTGCCTGGTGAGCTTGCTACTCTGGGCACAGGCATAGTTGCACAGCTCGCATTTATAAGGCCTTTCGCCCGTGTGGCTTCTCCTGTGGACAGTGAGATTGCTACAGTTCTTGAAGACTTTCCCACAGTACTCACAAGTGTCGCTGCGTCTGCCCTCTTTTGAGCTGGGCCTGCCCGGGCCCGGACCACTAATATGGGGCGTGCTCCCTCCACTTCCCGTGCCGCTGCGCCCCGAGATCCCTCCGTCCAGCTCCCCGGGCGGCGTGGAGAAGCGCAAGCTCCCGTTCTCCGAGGAGTGCTCTGATGAGGAGGCAAAAGGCGATTGTCTGGAGTCTCCGAAGGTAAGGAAGGGATCTTTGAGCTGCCTGGAGGCCGCATAGCCAGCGAGCCACTGCGAATACACGTTCTCCGTGTTAGGCATCGCGGCCGGGGGCAGATCAAACTCCTTCTCCAGCTTGATGCGCTTGGAGAAGGGGCTCAGTGAGCTGGGGCTACCCAGCAGCAGCTTTTTGGACAGACCCCCCGAAGCCGATTCGCCGGGGGAGCAGCCACGACCATTAACAGTGCCATCGTCTATGCGGTCTGACTCGCCGGCCACCGAGTCTTCGTCGCAAGTGTCCCTATGGCCCTCGGCCTCGGCCAGGTGGCTACGCTTATGCTTCTCGCCCAGGACCTGGTGGAAGGCCTCGCTGAAGTGCTGCATGGAGCTGAGCACCATGCCCTGCATAACATCGGGCAGGGCGCGGCCCTCGTCGCCCACGCCCACCACTGCGCCCCGAGAGCTGTTCTCATGGTGGCGCGCAGCCTCCAGACTCAGCCCGAAGCCGTAGTCCACCCTCTCGCTCTCCGTCAGCTCCTCCTCCTCCTCTTCCTCCTCTTCCTCTTCTTCCTCGTCGTCCTCCTCTTCCTCCTCATCCCCATTCTCTGGGATCAAGTTGGGGTCGTTCTCACTCTTGAACTTGGCCACCACTGACTTGAGCGCACTGCTGGCGCTGCCCACCAGGTCGCTGGTGCCAGGTTCCGGGGAGCTAGCTGTGGAGAGGCCGTCGTCGGACTTGACCGTCATGGGGGACGATTTGTGCATGTGTGTCTTCATGTGGCGCTTCAGCTTGCTGGCCTGTGTGCACGCGTGGTCGCACAGGTTGCACTTGTAGGGCTTCTCACCAGTATGGCTGCGCCGGTGCACCACCAAGTTGCTCTGAAATTTGAACGTCTTGCCGCAGAACTCGCATGACTTGGACTTGACCGGGGGCTGGGAGGGAGGAGGGGCGGATTGCAGAGGAGGGAGGGGGGGCGTCGCCAGAAAGGGTGGCTTGCTACCTGGCTGGAATGGTTGCAGTAACCTTTGCATAGGGCTGGGCCGGCCTGGGGACAGCGGTGGACTAGACGTGTTCCCTGCCAGCTCTCTAAGTCTCCTAGAGAAATCCATGGCGGGAGGTTCCATAGCCATTGGATTCAACCGCAGCACCCTGTCAAAGGCACTCGGGTGATGGGTGGCCAGGGCCATCTCTTCCGCCCCCAGGCGCTCTATGCGGTGGGGGTCCAAGTGATGTCTCGGTGGTGGACTAAACAGGGGGGGAGTGGGTGGAAAGCGCCCTTCTGCCAGGCCGGAAGCCTCTCTCGATACTGATCCTGGTATTCTTAGCAGGTTAAAGGGGTTATTGTCTGCAATATGAATCCCATGGAGAGGTGGCTGGGAAGGACATTCTGCACCTAGTCCTGAAGGGATACCAACCCGCGGGGTCAGGGGACTTCCATGTTCGCTTTCTAAGTAGATTCTTAATCCATGAGTGTTCTGTGCGTGTTGCAAGAGAAACCATGCACTGGTGAATGGCTGTTTGCAAGTTGTACATGTGTAGCTGCTGGGCTCATCTTTACCTGCAAAATAATACAACACCAACATCAATGTTTAATCACGGAGGCAGGCATCAGCAATTGCTCATCCCTGTTCCAACAACCAGCCTCTCCTGACCCCACCCCTCAAGCCTCCGCCTTCGCCCACCTAGCCCAGTGCCTACACGTCGTGTTCAGGTCTGGAGCCCAATAAATATTTGTCAGGTTGGTCTTCGAGACATTTAACTAAGTTCCAAGAGTTCCATCCTCAAGCCCCCCAGCACAGAGCCCTAAGCGGTTCAGGCCCTGTGTAAAGGCTCTCAGCAACTGTCTTCCATCTGCTGTGCTGTGGGCGAGTCATTTCGGCTGTGCTGCTCTCTCACTGGTTAAGTGGGGTACTGAGGCAAGACAAGGCCAAGGCCAGAGTCAGCCTGCTGTCACCCAGGGAAACGTCTGCACCCTGACTCCTCCGGTCCTAGTTCGCTTTTCTGTGGGTAGTAGAGAGCTTAACTTTCTAACTAGGCAACATCACTGCATAGAGATATCAAAAAGATATGACTCCCTGGCGCTGCCCGGCTCCATGGGAGGCACACTGATTCTGGTTTGCAGAAGAAGAGTGGCAACGCTCGTTCTCTTACCCCAGTCTGTGCTGAGTTCCTTAGCATCCTACAAGCCCATGTTTAATCTCAAGGGGTTGCTGTGATTAAAATCTCAAGAGAAAAATGTAATTCTCATTTAAGCGAAAAGCTGTGTTGAATCCTTAGGCATCGCCCCAGTTCAACAAGAGAGAGCAGAGAAGTTCAGAGTGGCTGGTGCCAACTTGAGCAGCCCCAGCATGCTGGTTGTGGGAGCAGGGGCGGCAGCCAGCACCCTGACAGGCGGCGGACTGAGCAATGCTACCCTAGCCGCCGCCTCATTATTTTGAGAGGCTAACAACGTGAACCAAATTATACAACATCCTGCGCCCTCGGCTGAGACTCAGCTCCAGTTGAGAAAGAAACAGAAAGATAGAGTTCAGCTAGTCAACTCTTTGGCCAGTAGCCAAGCTGTCTGGAGAGGGGCCCTGCTCAAGTCACATTGTTTCTCTCTTACTGAAAAGAACACGAGAGTGGTAAATGCCACTTTGGCAAAGAGGTGGCCAGTTTGACTTCACAAAAAAAAAAAAAAAATCATTCATTTTTTTTCCTGATAGCTAAATTTAAATATATATTCCCATTATATGTTTATATATATGTACACATATATGGGGTTTATGGAGTAGCCAACCAACAGTTTAGCAGCCAAGGGCAGCATGAGGCAGAATGCAGAAGAGACAGTAGCCTAGGGACAAGGGTGAGACTAGCTAATGGCCCAGGGACTTAAAAATAAAGGCCAGGGCTTAAAATATAATCGGGAGATACACTCTCTCCCGATGTGAGGCTAGAACAGTCCCTTAAGCCCATGGCTAGCATTCCTAAGTAACTTTTTCAATGGAACAAAATTCACCAGGGAGCTAAGGAGTGGGCAGGAGGAATTCATCAATTATATGATTCCTCCATTTAGCAAGTCAGAAAGAAAAGCTGCCAAGGTCTTCTTGGGAGCCCCACACACTCATATTCCAAAACAAGGCAGTTTCGCTCAAGCGCTTGTCTAAATAATGGACTCCTGCCCTGACCTTGTAATTTACTTTACAATGCATTTATAATCTCGCTCAATATAGCCCACTCCTGGGGAAATCTCCTTAACAAGATTAGATGGTAAGATACCAAAATTAGGTCTCAAACATGTCTAATGTGGAGGGAGGAAGAAAGGCAGAAATTTTGAAAGAAAATGCTGACATTAGAATCACATTATCTGCCTCCCTTCTTCAGAGAAATGAAAAGCTTCAAGGAGAGTATTTTCATAAATTTTTGTTGTTGTTGAACAATGACTTGGGCTCTAAATGGTCAGGGGGAAGAAATTCCAACCAGTGTGAACCCTGCACAGCATTCCTCTTGGCCTCCCTAGGACTCTGGATCATTATCATATATTTAGCCTAACAATCAGAAGCCTGTCTCTAAGGAGCATCACATCACTCAGCTGAAGCAAACCCTTAATACTTTCGTCACTCCAAATGCCTTAAAATCATACCTGACCCTTATAATCTCTTAAAGCCTGGGTATGGGGCCATAATTAGCAATGGCGGTTCCAAATGTGCCAAAATGAAGGCCTGAGAGGAGCCACCTCTTAGCCGTGTGGATGCTAAGACATGGAGAGTCTCATCTGTTAGCTTCCCATGAGCCTTAAGGGAAGACCATTTTATTTTGCTTTCTAATAATTACTTTTCCAGAGCCAGTTGTGTGGTCGTGCTATAGAAGGTTAACACTACGGTGCTGTCTTTCCCCTCACGCATGAGGCCAGAGGAAATAGCTTTTGAACTTATAATGAGCACACACACACACACACAGCCTTCACTATCGCCTTCCCATGCTCCCATCAGCTAGATATCCTAGATCACAAGGGCACTACTGTAATCTCTATGTCAATGACTGAAGATTGCATGGAAAGAGCTGCTCGGAAGCTGGTGATTATTACCAGTCCACTAATAGCAAACGATGCATTGCCGGTTCACCACGTAATCTGCATTTCACTCCGCTCGTCCTGGTGCACCACATTATATTACAGTGCTCACAGATTCTAAATTCCTAAACTGCAGTCATCAATAAATGTGTTACTCGCTGTAATTTGTGAAATTACTTTGTTCATAACATCTTTGATGGTTTAGAAAGACCAGAATTGATTTCCTGCATGGCAAAATTAGGGCTACATTGATTTATTGATGTGTAAAATATAATAATATTCTTCATTTACTCTGATGAAAATCAACTTCTCACTTTGAGAGCTTCATTGGGCATTTACCAGGATTGTTTTGATTTAAAGCAATAAACTGAGCCCTGCCCCTCCCCGGTACAAGAACTCAAGGCACCGAAAGGGTTAAACCCAGCTGTTAGCCCACCTACTTATTGACTTTTATTTTACTTCATTTTATAAGAAGGAATGCTCTCCATTTCTAAATGTGTCACCAATGTGAGAAAGTCATGCGGCTGAGGCCTCACAATTTGAAAGAAGAAGGGGGTCTGTGACGGGCCCTGAGTGTCATTTACCAGCTTGTGACTTGGTGCCCAACTGAAATGTTGGCACCTGGGCCTTGGGATTCCTACATGTGAAACAACATTAAAAACCAGACCTTTAAAGAAGTGTGTGTGTGTGTGTGTGTGTGTGTGTGCGTGTGCGCGTGCGCGTGCGTGTGCGCGTGCGCGTGCGCGTGCGCGTGTGTCTGTGCCTAACCAGATTACACTCCCAGCACAGTTTGGGAAGGAGGGTCCAAGGCAGACTCAAGGCAGGCTTTGGCAACAAGCAAGTTGGGGGATCAAGTCACTTTCACAGGCAAGGAGGTCCCGAGGCCAAGGGCTCTGAAAGCGGAGGTCCACGAAGCTAGTGAGGATGGGCACTGGCGTTGTCCTCGGACTGTGTGGAGCCCGCAGCGCAGTGCTCCATGCCTCCTCCTGAGCGCTCCTGGTGAGCATCCTGGAAAGCAGGCCTCAGAGCACTAGGCTGTTCTTAGCCAGCAGCCCTTGGCCTCTCAGCTCCGCCCTTCACTGACCCCTCAGTCTCCCTTCTCAGCCAAGCACAGATCCCAGACACCCCTAGCAAAGGAAAGCTGCTCCCCACCTAGCTGCCGTGCTGGGACTCAAAACCAACACCTAAACTTTCTGTGTTCTGGGATCTAAGCCAGGCGCAGGCCCAGCTGGGGGTGGGGAAGAAAATGAGGCGCTATGGCGCCCACCCCTACAACCCAGCCCTCAGGACCCTGGGGCTTGTGAACTCCTATAAAATGTCGCTGTTACCTGGGATTAACCAGGAGGCTTTGAACCTGCTCTCAAGGTGTGTGGCCTGCCTTGCAGACACCATTCACAAGATGGCGGAGGCCCCTGAGAGGAAGCCTCCTTTGTAGCCTCAGTGTTTGCACCGCACACCTTGTTATGATCTATTCTGTTTTCTTAAAAATAAACATTAGCTGCCATATTATGTGTCCCTTTTCTCGTGTGTGTGTGTGTGTGTGTGTGTGTGTGTGTGTGTGTGTTGGAATTAACTCCTCCTTCAAATACTTTGGCTGTGTGTGATTCATATCACTCACTTTTACACAGAGAAGGAAGCCAACTTGGTTTCTAAGACATCTTTCAGAAAACATGTTTATAAATAAATAAATCTGAATTTCATAAAGAGATCCCTGCTATAAAAGTTAGTGGTGGTGGAGGCACGTGTGCAAGAAGGCGGCAGTGGGCTCTTCACATTCTACCTACATGTCTGTGCATCTTCTAAGATAAGGAGAAAGACAGAAATTCTATGTGTTGTGCACCTGTATGTACGTATATATGAACACATATACCATGTGTATCTGTAAATATGCCACGTTCAAGTACACATGTGAATGCTTAAGTCACAGGCATTATAATACCTCTGAGGTAACTGTAAATTGCCTGTGATTCTGGCCTCTCCCAAGGATGCATGCCAAACAATCAAGTCAGAGCATCTCCGAGGCCATAGGCCTGAGTGTCCAGCAGTAAGACTGGTTGTGAGCAAAGACACAGACATGGTCCCGCCACCAGCCATGGTGCCTGGTAAGACCGTGTGTTGGGGGAGGGAGTGGGGGGGAGTGGGGGGACCGAAGGGGAGGGAAAGCCACTCTCTTACTCTCGGCTCGCTCTCGGGGCTACAGGTGGGAGGAGGGCAAGGTGAGTAGCGGATTAATACATGTGCAGGTGCCCGTCTGTGTTAGAAGAAGCTCCCTTCAGTGCTTAAAAAGCAAGACTAATTTCCAGAAACTCTCATCTCTATATACACGGACATTTGTAGAAGAGATAATGTTCAACTTACAAATACCCTGCGGGGCATATTCTGCACTCATCCCGGGCGTGGGGATTAGAGCTCCGTGTGCAGACCGAGGAGAGGACAGGCCCCTCCAGTGCAGAAGTTTATCTGTGAAAGAAACCCAGAATCAAGCACCACCGCCATGAACAATGAGCATCGTAAACCACAGGATATCACATTTCCCTTCCATTAAAATAGATTAACATCATTACAGCAGCCTTGCAGATAGTACCAGGCCCAGGGTCCCAAACAAACATCAGTGGAGAGCTGTTTCCCACCGGTTTTGTTTTGTCTTTAATTTTGGTCTTTTTGGACAACAAGGAAAGGGGGGGGGGTTGGTTTGAAGTATGAAGCAGGGGCTGGTTGGTTCTCAAGTCCCTTTGCTTATTTGTTGTTAGTTGATTGTTACAAGATATATATAAATAGCAAGGAGAAAATTGGTAATAACATGGGTAGGCCAGGGAAGAAAGACAGAATTTATCTGCAAGGCTGGTTTACATGCATCCACTGAATTAGACAAACCCCAGGCAAACAATCGCTAATAGGAAGTGGGCAGGCTGGTGACCCACTCTGTCAGGGAACAGCACTCTTTAGCTTCTTCAAACCGCAGGTATCTCAGGGCTCGGTGGACCGCACTCTAGAGTCCTGTCAGTGCGTACCCCATGGAGGTAGCCTCTCAACACAAAGCAATGAGGTTGAAGGTTAGACTTTTAGTATTTAAATGACTTTGGACAAGACCCTTACATCCCTTCAGGGTAACGGATGATGTGACAGTCACAAGGAAAAAAAAAGCAGTATCCAGCAGCAGCATCAAACCTAACTGCACCCCCTGAGGCAAGGCGAGTTCTCACCAAGTGTGCATCACAGAGCCATGTAAGAGCCTTTACCCCTGGGAATCCTGTGCTCAGTGTCCATATTCCCAAATACACCCCAGCTGACTGCCCCTGGGGAGGATGACCTCATGAGGGAGGGAGACAGGTGAAGAAGGACGTGGGTTGGAGTCCAGAAAAGCTGATTTTGACGGTGAGTAGGCGGGGCATTTAATAGTAACAGCACTGGAAAGCATTGTCAGTGAGCAGGGCAGGACAGCGTCCTGCACTGTGGGTCACAACCCCACATGGGCTCAAATAACTAGCACTGGGAACCCACTTCTCATAAACACATAGTTCAGAGTGGCAGAAAGGGTGTCTAAGGCCGCCTCAGAAGCTGTTGGAAGTTGTCCAGTGTTGCGTGTTGCTGCAGCCTTGGTTCCAAAACACAGCATGTACATGTCACGCTGTGCATGCTGTTCGGGCCACACCGCACCAGAGCACAGCCTGCCGCGCCCGGACCCCGGAGCACTGGATGCTTTCAGCTGCATCTTTGCCACATACACAGTTGTCTGCTCTTGTGGAAACTGAATGGGTTAGTCACAGAAAACAAAAACCTCACACTTTCCTACTGCTGTTCTTAAGTATGGCAAATTTGTCTTTGGATTATATGGTGGCACATAGAATATTTTATTTTAAAACATTACTTGAATCATTAACTTTTGAGTTTTAGGAGAAAAAAAACCAGACTAATTATGTCTTTGAATTAGTACAGAATTTCTAACAACTTCTGAAACAGCCATAAACAACACTCCTGCCACTTTGGGCTACATATTTATGAGAAGTGGGTTCTCAATATTAGTGATTATAAAATCCAAATATCAATGAACTCTGAAAAACACTGAGATACTCTCCATCCTGTAGTACTAAATACTCAGCCAAGATTTCATTATTTAAAAATAAATACACATATATCTTATTAGTATGCAAATTTGCCTTAGTCTTTAATAAATGTTAAGATTATACGCATACCAAATAATTGCTTAAAAATAAATTTTCTTATCATGTATCTATCTTAAGTAAATATTTCACTTATATATTTGTTTTATGAAGTGCATACTGGGAGTCATCTGACAACTTAGGTGAAAAGCATTCACAAGTAGAAAAAGTTTAAGAAATTCATTGTGGTTACTTTATACACGTTACCAAGTGCAAGTCAGGACCGTGGGACCAGATTCTCTTCTCTGGGGAACCTGATGGATAACAGCGGCCTGCAGAAGAAACCTGCTGATGCTGTGCTGTGCTGGAGGCACAGTGAGCCTAGTGCAGGCCGAGGCCCCTGGGGTGGAGGCCGAGGCCCCTGGGGTGGAGGCCGAGGCCCCTGGGGTGCAGGCCGAGGCCCCTGGGGTGCAGGCCGAAGTACCTTTCATAGGGGTCGACTATCAGATATCCTACATTATCAGATACTTACGCTGCGATTCATATTAGGAGCAAAATCACAGTTATGATGTAACAGTGAAAATAGTTTATGGTTGGAGTCACCCCAAGGTGAGGAACCGTAATAAAGGGTCCCAGCATTCGGAAGGTTGAGTACCTCTGCCTTAGACCATCTATGAAGACACTATCTCCTCTCGGACCAAAGCCCAAATAAAACCACAAAAAGGAACCTGTAACTGTGGGAGACTTGGTTCAAGAAACAAATATGTCTCCGTTTTGTTGTTTGTGCTAAACTGGGAGTGGGGTTTAAAAAAAATCAGCTGTCGGCTACGTTCTTGAAGTTCTCAAGGAGAAACCTGAGAACCCACTCTGACACCCGTTCTTGTCTCAGCGAGCTTTTCTGTGGCAGAGCATGAAATCCTTTTCTCAGAAAACCGCACACCTCAGGTAATTCCATGACCCTAGCACAAAAGCAACAGGTCCTTGAACCCCTGTGTGGGGAGAGTCCGAATTCAAACTCCCTGCCACTGGAGAGACCCTACTCCAGTTCCTCCATCAAGGGATGAAAGAGCTGCTTGCCAAACTCCAGCTTGATGGCGCATGTGCGCTGCTAGATGCCTGCTAACCTGTTAGCAAGAAACAAGGTCATCTCAGAGCAGCAGGGGCCAGGGAGGTCCCCGTGCTCAAAGCATGTGACTATCCATCTTCGTAGTTTGTTGGGAGTTTGGTTCTTGGCATTGGATGAAACCTCAGGGCTCACCCATCTGTGTCTTCATTTTACAGATAGGAGGCTGGGGGCTTGACAGTAAAGGTCTTGCCCATGGCCGAGTCATAACCGACAAAGACCTGACTTAGTTCTCAGATTCCAGTGTGTGTTCCCCCTTCTCTGTGCTCCCTGCTGTGGTCTTCGCTGGCCAGGGCGTGCCAATAAAGAAGGTTCTCCTGGGCTAGAGAGAGCGCGCGAGAGCGCGCCCAGTGAGTGTAAATGTGCTTCTTGCCAAGCCTGAGAACCTGACTTCAATCCCAGAACTGACTCCCACAAGTTGTCCTCAGATCTCCATATGTCTACAGAAGACTGACTTTCAAAAAGAAAACCAAGTCCTCATTCTTCCAACTCACTGGGCAGAGTTACCAACCCCTCTTGGTGCAGGTCAACCTAGCCATGTGGCAAGGCTTTCAGAAGGCCTAAGGACACTGACCCCCAGTGTCCTGAACTGGAACACAGTGCCCGCTCTGCAGCAAGAGTCTAGGACCGCGCTGCTGTCATATCCTCTACCTCTGCTTCCTCTGCAGACAAACCAGTTCAGGAGGAGCAAAGTATTGCCCCTAGCCAGTAATTTATTTTAGGAACTAGCACAGGGTCTAGCACGGTCATCTTAGAAGACGAGGGGGTGGGTCAGCCTGAATGTCCTCTCCAGGAAGAGGATCAAGCACCTCAGCCGCTTCTTCCACTAAAACCACCCTTTAACGTTCTCGCTAGAGAGGAGATCGACATTGCACAAGAACTGAAAATGCTAAATTGTTAATAGCCTCCCTAGGGTTTAACTTCTTGCTATGATGCCTTCTGTTGTTTCATCACAGCTTAGGCAAAGTAAAGTATCACAATTAATGCTTCTCAGCATCAGCTCGAAGAGCGGGTCTGCCTTCCCCTCCCCCCTGCAGAGGCAAGAGGGAGGGGCAGGCTGGGGGCTCCTCCCTCCCAGCCTCCTCTTCCGGGCTGGCTGGGAAGCCATGGTCTATTATGTCTTGCTTTGTTTCTTTGTGGGCGCTCTTAGTTCCTAAGTGCAGTCCCAGATCCAGTTCCAGCTTCACTGTGGAGCTGGTTGGAAATGCAGATTCTTTACACTGACCTCAGAGTCACCGGATGAGAAGCTGCACAGGGTAAAGGAATGTCTACATTAAGCAGCCCTCCAGGTGTCAGACAGAGTCAAGCCTAATACAACCGAACTCAAAGCAGAGTAGGTAGGGAACCAGAAGCTTTGACAGTTGTAAGCAGAGACCATGGACCATGAGATTGTCCCTTCCATGACCTTTTAGGATTAAGAGGCAAAAAAAAAAAAAAAAAAAAAAAAAAAAAAACCAGGGGAATTCCAAAAGGTCCTTCCTTATGGAGTTCACAGTTCTAGCCTACCCTCCGTCCATCCGTCACTCACCTGGTTGGCCCAGGCTCCTCATGAAGCAGGAAGGAAGCCTGCATGAGACAACACTTGAGATACCACTGTCAGGCAGACAGGAGTTCTCAACTGCTTCCTACAACTGCAGTGGGAGCCTTCCGGCCTCCTTGTGGACACAGTAAGTCTGCGTTCCTCTTTCCAGACTCTAGTGTGGTGTGTCACCTGTTTCTGAAAATTTCTAAGTGCCTCCTGCTCCTTGGGTAGAAGTCTTCTCAAACTGTCTCTTCAAAAAGGTCCCTTGGCGGGCAGTGGTGACGCACGCCTTTAATCTCAGCACTCGGAAGGCAGAGGCAGGTTTCTGAGTTCGAGGCCAGCCTGGTCTACAGAGTGAGTTCCAGGACAGCAAGGGCTACACAGAGAAACCCTGTCTGGATAGCAACAACAAAAACCATCATAAAGGTTCCTTTAGACCTGCTCCTTGTGGGGTCTCAGTCTTACATGTTGGTAGGTTGTAAAGTTTCCTTAAGACCGAATAAAAATGATTTATTTTCCAGGTCTTACTAAAAAGCAACAATTTGGGAGTGACTCTGACTTACTGTTGTATATTGGTCACTTTGTATTTCTGTATTCACTAGAGACTAACTTTTCCCGAAGTAACCCTCAGTGAGATCCTCTCAAATTGAAGATTATTAAATCAAGTTTTGGGTTTCCTCAAGAACATCTCGAAAGATTTCTTGTCTGCTACCACTGCAGCTAACCAGTAGGTGTAGTACAGCCAGCCACGCAGCTGTCTGCTGTCACCGAGCAACAGCACGTGGGAACAGCTATGCCCTGAGCATCTCTTCCAACACACCTCATCGGGGCTTCAGGAACCCAGCCTCTCAGGATCAGAACACAGGCCTGGAAGCCCAAGGATGGGACTCAGTGGCAGAGCACTTGTCTGGCCTGTCTGTGTGACCCCCTGCCCAGCAAGCCCCTCAAGTAATATTAAGATAAAAATCCCAGTCCTCTTTACAGAATACAAAGAAGTCTGCTGTTCTCTAAACTGTGTGTGGGTATCTTCCTCTTAACCGTGCACGTGTAGCTGACTATGCCTCCAGGAGAGAAGCTTAGAGAGCCCTGCTCTCTCTCCTTAAATCCTCCATAAGAGACTGCATGACTAGCCGCTGTGAGAGGTAACAGGACAGAACGCAGAACAGTCCCTTCAGCTCACAATCCTCAGGTCTTCCCTTGTCCTAGAAAGTGGTCTCGACTAGAGCCTCCTTTAACTAAAGAGCAAACCCAGCCCCTGACTATGCCTGTGGTCAGCTCCTCCTGGCTCCGGACCTGCATTTCCGTGCTGGTTCCCAGCTCCTCCTAGAGCCTCTGATTTGCCAGTACATTCTAGAACAGATCAGGCCATGTCCTGAGCTGTGCGCATCTGCACGGACATGACAGCTCTGTCACTGCACAAAGAGCTCCTAGTTAACCTCCTGATATCGATTGCCAGGGTCTGCTGCTTTGGGTTCTGGGATGGGCATTTTACCCCTTGTTTCTTTTCCCCCACTGGCTGAAGTTTTACTAGGTCAACATGATCTTTTTTTTTTGTTCTTTCTTAATTTTGTTTTTGAGGCAGGGTCTCACTATGTAGCCCTAGCTGGCCTGAAACTTGCTACGTAGGCCAGACGGCTCTCAGCCTCATAGAAATTGGCCTGCCTCTGCCTCCCGAATGCTAGGATTGAATTGTTGCACCACCACACCCGGCGAGTCTCTTAAAATCCATTCTGCAAATACAGAAGAGAGTACACACCCTGTGCGTCACCCTCTGGAATGTCCTTTTTTGAAGCTTGGTTGGTCTTTGCAGTATTTGATGCTACACAGTGCCTTGATTACACCACTCCTTTAAGTCTCTACACTTTTTATTTCTACACCCAATTCTCCTCCTTCAGACCTGTGATTATCCAAACAGGTTGCTAATGTCCCCTTTGCAGAGGTCTAGAGCTAGGCCTCCTCTCAACAAGGAAGAAGAATGAGATGCTATCTTCCGTGCCCCCTTATCTATAAAAATGCAAGCTACCAATCTGTCAGGCCTAAACAAAATTTTCTGCAATCTGTGTCTTTAACATAAGCAAAGCATATAATTCAAAAAAAAATAAAAACGAATTTGCTTTTCTGAAGAATAACTAACCAGAGAAACATTGTGTTCCATCTCTGTGTTGAAATGCAGATTTCCCACTAAAAGGCAAATCTTTCATTTCAAAAGGTTGAATAGGATGGTTCTTAAAAAAAGAATTCCAGCTGGTTAAATTTAGGGTGTTGAAAAAAGTTCACTCCAATAATATTCTTTGGCTCTGGGCCCAAAGTATTTTCACTTGATCGTGAATTAGATAAATTTTATTGCACTTTCAGCTTTTGCCTTAGAATAGTGGGGCTTTTTGAGGAGACTGTAAGGGCAGCTGAATAAAGAGACAAATTGTCTTACAACAGTTTTTTTGATTGTTTAACCATGTGCCTCCCTGTGCAGAACTGTATGCTCCAGGACATGCCCCTTACATGTTTACCAAATGCCCACAAGGCCCAAAGCTATGGTCTGGGTTCTGTGGGCGCTACAAAAAACCTCAGCATGTCCAGCAGAGCCTGCATCCAAAGCTCAAGCAGCAGCTGACCCACTCTCAGCAGAGAAACCATGTCACAAGAGAGGCACAGAACTGTGAGACCCAAGAGAAGAAAAGTTCTTGTGGGGTATAAGCACCCACAGGCAGCGGGGTCCCAAATTTGCAGCTGCTCAAACCCTCCTCCTACAGTAACATAATGTTTGCATATAGTATGAACATTCTTCCATATTCTTAAATCATCTAAAACATTGCAGATGATGAAGAGCTGTACTGCTCGGGGAATGGTGGCAAGAAACATCAGAACACGTTCAGGACAGATGCAATCTTTAAGAGCACTTTTAATCTGATGTTGGAAGAGTCTTTGGATGCAGAAGCCACCGGACTAAGATTCCCTGGGTGGCCTTTGCTTTGGAAGAGAGAAGAGGGGCGGCAGGCAAGAGGGTGACTTACGAGATAGTCTTGGGCAGTCCAGAGAAAAAGATGGTGGTGCTCTGCAGAAGGCAGCCAGCTTCATGGCACCTGGCGCAAAGGACTCAGCAGACAGCGGCACCCAAACTAAAGCCCTGCACAGCCGTTCGTTCGTCCAGGCGACAACAGTGAGTGTGTTCATCCAAATGTGACATCTTTAGCTCCATGCTTTGAAATACCACGGTTTCTTAAAATAAGGGACAGGCCCATGTGAAGTACTTTCAAACTCCCAGAAGGCTCACCTGTCCTGTTTTGCCTCACCCCCACCCCAACCTGAAGTTCTTTTCTACTAACAGCAGTGGGTGGTCTGCCAAAGTGACTGCTTTATTCCTGAGGCAGACAAGCCAAGTGTTGATAGCCATGTTCTTCTTTGAAGTCATTGCCTCCCGGCTTAATCTATTTCAGATGTCTCATTGAAATAAGATGGCCTTGGACTTGTTGAAGCATTATCAACAAACAACTGTGGAGAAATGAGATTTCCGTACATTTCTGGTGTCTTCCATCATCAATATCGTCTCGCCTTCAAACTTACCCTTTCTTCTCGTGGGACCCATGGGAAGGGGGTCGAGGCTGGGGCCTTTGATGACCTTTACAAGTCTGTATTTGAAGGTTGTAGGTGTGTGACTCTATTGAACACATTTCCCTGGTTGCTTGTTTCGGGGACTAGGGAAGACTTGGGGAACTATGTTTAAAGATGCTTAAGATGCCACCGTGAGGTGTGTCCGGACCGTGACTCCTGTAATCCTAGCCCTCAGAAGGCTGAGGCAGGAGGATAAGGAATTTGAGGCTAGCCTAGTCTACAAAATGAGTTACAGGCCAGTCTGAGCCATAAGATTCAGCCTTAAAAAAAAATTTTTTTTCTCTAGTCAGTGCACGGAGTCTTACCACAGCCTGTCCGTGGATTCGTCTCCTGCTGGAGCTAAGCCAGGAACCTTAGTGCTTCGGGCCTAGCTCTGCAGCTCCCCAGCTATTTCTCACTTTGAATAAATCCCAGCCATTTCTCACTTCGAATAAATCCCATCCTCCTTCTGGCACTAAGTCTTCTCAACTTTAAAAAGAAGACTAGATCACTGAGTGACTGCTCCCTGCTTCCCACGCCTCCCAAGACTCCTTGCAACCATGCTGGCAGCTGGCTGCAAGGACCTACAGGACACTGTGGGCTTCATTACCAAGCTATTTTTTTTTTTTTTTTGGACACAGAAAGTGACTCTGGTTTTCAGCCTCCGCTGATACAGATTTGCAAAGTTCACCCTCTGCAGGACAAAGAGGGAAACCAGAGAGGTGAGTCCCAAGCCAGTGAGAGGTAAGGTCAGAAAACCAGGAAGAAACTTCCCACACACCCAGGCTAAATGTCAAGGGAAAGGTGGCAGAGCAAGGGCCACAGGCGGAGCCTGCACCATGCCTCAGGGAGGCGAGCACTGTCTCTCCCCAGCCACCTTCAACAGGGTGGCAAGGCCCAGGCGCCCAGGACTTCCTGCCCTCAGTCGCCGAGGAGTGTTCCTGGAAAACTGCAGTGTAAAACCAGTTTGTATAAACTGAGTCGCATCGGCTCACGGATACAACTTCAGAGAAGTTTTCTCGCTCTTCTGGGATCACCAAAACTTGACAGGGCTTCTAACACTCTACCTTTTCCGAGTGCACCTCCCACTACAAACATCCCCTCTGTCAGGGAGTTACTGATCTGTAAACAAACACTTTCAGTTCAGCGGGGAGCATGCTAGGGAAGAAAACCTGCTGGGAAACCTTTGGAAAAGTTAACTGTCTTTTCCATAACAAGAAAAATTACCCTTCATCAGTTGCCATTGATGGAATCTTGGTTGAGTGGTAGACCTTCTGAAAACTGGGCAAAATTGCCATCAGTGCCCCTGCGAGCAGACCTGAGAACCAGCCCTGAGCATGGTTTTTGGAGTCAGTTGCTCTAGCCTCACAGAAATATGCTCACAGATATCCTACCCCCCAAAATGAATAGGCGGGTAGGAACGTGTTGGTCACCTGCGAGCCCTTGGAGCCCCAGGTAAGTATTAGATGTCAGAGGAGGTGGGATAGGGATTTTCAGCTGAGCTGAGGAGTCTGGGCTGTGAGACTCGGGAAAATAGCCATTTGTTTAGCAACCGTGTAATTCTGATAACACCTCCCAAGGCAGAGGAGAGTTCGGCTATCAAAGCCAGCAGGACACACAACTTTTCAACTACTCTGAAGAGGTCCACCCTAGCCTTTTTATCTGTGTCAACTCAAACAAATGTTTTTATTCCTCTGTGTCACCACTTAATGAGCCTTGGGAAAATGCCAGAATAAGCGAAAAGAACAAACTTGGAAGAAGACCCTTGCTTTTCCAAGGGTGACAAGAGAGAGAGAAACATGGGTCATACGTGGGCCCAGGCAACACAACGACACAGCTGGCTGGGGAGTCTTCCAGACTACACTCCAGGACTGAGCTGAACAGCCCCCTTAAAGGGACTTGAATGTGGGGTTTGAAGAATAGAACCCCCCCCAGAAGATTCAGGCAGGCATCCGGCACAGCACATGCTGAGAAGCGCCTGCTGTTTGAGAAGTGTGGTCAAGGCTGGACCTCAGAGCCCTGTCCACCTTCTGAGCACATGGCTCCTCACCATTCACCTCAAGACCCCAAGGCAGGCCACAGCAAACTGCACTGCACTTCACACTGTAGACAACTGCTCGGCTCTCGGGGACTATTTTGTGGTTACGTGCATCTCAGGGAGAATGGGAGAAGGCCCACACTGAATTGAATATTCTGTGATATTTTTGTCAAGAGGTTCCAAGAACCAGAACTGGCCATTCTCCAGAATTAAAACCTCTTATGCCCCGTGGTTAACAGAGAGCCACTCAGAAATTACCAGAGCTAATTTAAGGCGTCAAAGCTCCAAAAAGCAAAGAAAAAACGGTCTAGCAGGTCAGGTTCTGACATTTCCTCGGGATCAGAACTAGGCCGCCCTTTCGCCTGAGGTGAGGCTCAGTTGAGGAGATTCTACTGTGAGGCAGGCCTCCTCCCATGACAGCTCATCCTTTCCGAACAGGCCCTGGATAGACAGCAGTCACTGTGCTGCCTCAGTCCCTCAGTACTTTGTCACAGTCAAGGCACAAGGGCAGCCCTTCTGAACCATAGACCTGTTTTCTTAGTTTTGTGGTTATTTCCCTGGCTTTTTAATCCAACTTCAAATCCCTCTTCTACAACTGACCAATCCTAAAAGCAGTCCCTGAGCAAAAAGAAGTGGACTGGAGCAAGCCAGTCACCTCAGAGGTGGGGTGCTCCTGGCTATTCTGAGTCTTACCGATTCTGCTGATGCAGAGGGAGGGTTATCAAACCCCTCCCTCTTTCAAACCCCTCACCCTAAGAGAAGACATTCACCAACTCCCATTTCCATTCCCTAGAAACATCTACTTGGGAACTGGAGTGTGGAATAGGTTTTGGCCAGAGCACTGAGGTGGACTTGTGGGATTCCTCAGGGAAATATTCATTTTAAAACTCTGAGACTGCTTAGGGAGAGGTTCTCCAGAAACCCCCTGGTTCTACGCCCTCCCAACCTCGAGGCCCCCAGTGTCAAGACCCCTCAACTCTGCTCTGAATGTCAAACACTGCTCTCCCTTAACAAGCCCCTCAGGCTGAAATCCTTTTTCCTCAGTTCCTCAACCTTCAACTGCCAAGTAGAAAGCCCCTGTCACAGAGCCACAGATCTCTGCCGCCATGGCGCTCAAGCCCTGTCAGGTGATACACCGGGTGGACAGCAGGCTGATGCTGTTTCAAAGAGGCCGCCCAGGCAAGAGACGCCCTGTACTCCTTCCCCAGCTCTAACGCAATAAAATGTCTTTTATCAATGTAATTCAAGCCAAAGAGTCAAGGGTCTGTCACCATTTTAAAAAGGCTTATTACATGGCCACAAAAATTTGCCTCAGGCTGAAACCTGGCATGCAAGGTACCAGCGTGGGACAGGCTCTTTTGATTTGATTTTATTTTCTTACAAAATCCGAAAATGAAATGCTTCTATCCCTCCCTTCCACCAACCGTTTTTTGATTTATGGAGAGGAGGAAAGAAATCTGAAGTTGACAGGTTGGGACAACTGCACTCAGCTTTTCCCACTCAAAAGCTGCTTTTGTTAAATCGCGTCTCGCGTTTATGGCCTGCGGCTCTTGGCTGGCTTCAGTGGTTCTTCCAGTGTGGAGCAAGCTGTGGACTTCCCCAGGAAGAGGCCCCACTGAGGTGATGGCCCTCTCTGTACCCAGAGGAGGAGTGTCACAAAGGCCAGGGGGCTGAGGGTAAAGGCCTCACAGGTTAGACAATGCCGGGGTCACAGAGTTCTCAGTGGCATGTAGGCCTTTGTCATCAGCATGTGCCTGCCATTGGTTCACCAACTGATGGTCCATCCTAGTGAAATCCAACACCATGCTGTCCAGCTCTGAAGGCCACACCATGTTGCCCAGGCCAAGAAGAGCACTTACATTCTCAGGAGTCTGCACAGAGAGAATGTGTCTACCTATTGGAGAGCTACTGTCACTGAGCTGCTAGGGATCTGACAGAGCCTGACAGTGACCACAGAGGGAGCTTTCTCTTCCCCAAGGCACCCATGTCTCCCTAGTAAATTATTCACTACCAAGGGGCCTCTGAGTCAGCCTGGAACCAGAAGGTGACTGCAGTCCTTCAAAAGTGCCCATCGGTTTACTGCACTATTTTGGTGATCTGCAATTGTAGATTTACTCAATGGTTGTTATGGACAATCAGGTTAATAATCCACTTTGTAAATGCTGTGTAATTACACAGTAAGAAGAACTGCAATGGCTGTCAAATTTCCTTAGTCTTTGATAAATTCACTCCAATTACTAGTCTGGGATGCCTTCCTCTCCCCCCTTTCAAATTTTAAAGGCATTTCTCCAACTTGCCTCTAGATTCTCACCTTCACCTGCACCCCAGTCTTTCTGTCCCCCTCAAAGGTAGAACCATGATAAATACTGCTACTGGAAACACAGTGGGTTTTTTTTTTCTCCACAAAAAGGGCTTGAAATCAGCCTAGCAAGCTGGCCGTGGAAGGCTCGCTCAGCAGGGTTGTGGCCCCGGGGCACAGGTACAGAACCTGGAGCAGCCCACATCTTGCTACCCAGATTCCCCAGATCACAGTCCAGGGAAGAGGGCAAGAGAGGCCCCAGAGTGGCCAGGACTTCCCAGGCAAATGGCCATCAAGGACCACAAGATGGGATACCAAGTCTGTAGAGCAGGCTAAGGGAGAACAACCTCCCGCAGGGAGAACACTCTTCGCCATGTCACACCTCTGCTTGGGAGAGGCTGGAAAATGAGAATAAAAAGCATGTTTCACAAAATTAAAAACTGGGCATAGGTCCTCAGGAAACATGAAAACCTGTAGAGGGCATCGCTTGCATCTCCTGGGAGCTAGCAGGACCCTCTTCTCCAGCTCCACGGCAGCCTCCACACAACACAACACAGCACAACACGGCCAGTTGGTGCATGAGAACATGCTTTCAAGGCCAAGGAAGTGTCTGCCCTGGAACGGCAGGAATATCAGGACCCTGGTCACCCTGAGCTACACCTGAGGCCGTGCAGGCCCCAAGCTGGTTCAGGAGATGCTTTGAGCATAGCTGGTAACAGAGGAGAGAGCGCAAGGGGCAGAGAGCCAGCTCCACAGCCTGCCTCTGCTACAAGGAAGAGAGGGGCCATTTGCACTCCGATGCCTTAGGACTTTTTTGAGTCTCTCTGGTGTTCAACCCAACCACAAATTTTCTTACCCGTACCCTCCAGCACATGTAACCCATTGGTTCAAGTGTTTCCAAAGGCTTCTTTATGTCCCCAAATAAAATGAATTTTCTAAAAGACATTTTCGTCACGTGGCAAGCGAGTTGATAGACCAACATGGTGTCTTAGAATGAGCAGGGCGCTGTCTGCCATTTGGAAAGGAGCAATGGAAAGCCTCATGGGTCAGACAGTGATTGTCCGACTGCCAACCGATGGCATTCGGGCAGCATTGTGCCTGCTGCCCGTGACGAGTCCTAACCTCAGTGCCTGAGGACAAGGGTGGGTCACTGATCTCCGGGAACACGGCCTCACCTTCAGGGCTGACATGCAGGTGTGGGGTGCTTGGCATGCTCTGGGAGCACAAGCCAGCAGAAGCGATGATGTCGCGCACACACCGTGCATTTTTAAGGTCACTCTTTCTGGGGAGTTCGACTGGAGTTTGCTGGGTTGTTTATTCAGGTTGTGATTTCTCTTCCTCCATTAAAAAAAAAATTGGATCTGTTTTTCAGTTTCCTGTTCATGGAGCGGACAGAAGGAGGGTGCACAGTGAGTGGAGGAGGTGTGTGGGGAGGAGGCTGAGGAGCGGTGGGAGGAGGTGTGGGGAGGAGGCTGAGCGGTGGAGCAGGGCCGAGAATATCCGGAACTGGGGAAAAGTGAGAAACAGAGCTTTTTCTTGGCTTCCACACAGTTGTAATTTCCACACCACTGCTTAGTTCCTGGGCACCAGGCACAGAGAGTGGGGAAGGGGCATGTGACAAGTTTGCCACAAATCAGGATTTGGCATTTAAATCCACAGGAAGCAGGAAGAATAGAGGGACTGCTTATTTATAGATTTGCAGATGAATTGAACAAGATAACCAAACCGTACTTCTCGTTTCTCGGAGGGAGCAATTCCATTTTGGGATCTGGAAAGTTCCCCATAATTGAGTACCGACCGACCCCAGTGTGCTGCATCCGCGCTCGGGCTCAGGTCCCTGAGAGCAGGGCAGAAGGCGGCTGCTTCTGTGGCATCTCAGGAACTCGGCTCTGAAGGACAGGTTGGTCCCGCACTACATTTAACTGGAATCAGTTCATCTGATTATACAGTGCCTTGTTTTCTGGAATATGTAATCATCTCTTTCTGATGACATTTTAAATATCCATCTAGACAAATAATTCCAGCATTAATTGATGGCAGAGTCAAGCTGGAGGCTCACTGATTGGCAGAGCTCCCCACCCCAAAACAAATCATCTTCTTTCAAACCTTGCAGGAACGATGCTGGAACCTAACTTTTGCTGATAAATGCTAAAAGTCTGATTTGTTGATAAAGAAACTGCAAGAGAACCTGAACACCAGCCCGTGATTGTTTGTGAGATGTTTGAGAAGGATCGGGCAGCATGATTTAGATTATTTCCCATGAATCATTGCATGGATAGCGTGGGAGAATGAGGCAAAGTCATGTGAGCAGACTGGCATGCCTGCCCCTCAAGCCAGCTCTCCCTCAGCACCACCAGTGGCGCTCGGAGTCATCCCTTGGCCCTCTATCACCTATCACAGGGTGGAGACATGGTCTCCACAGGAGAAGAACCAGACAAAGATACCCAAATAATCATGTGGACCAAAACTCAAATTCTCCCTCTCTGAGGAGAAAGCTGAACAGAAAGCCCAGCCGAGGCCTGAAGCTCTGTCTGAGGTGCAGCAAGACTCCACTAACCTCAGCAAGCTCCCACGGCAGCAACAGGTGGCCCAGCTTCAATCCATTCCACCATCTAAGGCAGAACCCAAAGCAATCATTGTCTCCATTAGTCATTCGGATTGTAGTGCTCAAGGAGGCACACCGAGCTTCACAGCTCAGACCCCACTGACTACCACCACGGTCAGAAATAACTCAGCGGATACTCATCTCCAGGAAGCATCAAAATGGATGAGCTGGTGAGTTAGCAGATTATAGATTACAGTGTCTAAATGAAGGATAAGGTTAGTGAGTCCTCCGTGTGTGTGTGTGTGTGTGTGTGCGTGTGTGTGTGTGTGTGTGTGTGTGTGTGTGTGTGTGCGTGTGTGTGTGTGTGTGTGACTGACTGACTGACTGAGAAACACACAGAGAGAGAGAGAGAGAGAGAGAGAGGACCATTCACCTCAAGAGCATAATGCAGTTTTGCTCATCCCTTTTGCTTCTGCCTGCTTTCTTTGCGTCATATTCCTTCTTCCCTCCCTTCCTTCCCTTGACTGCTTTCCCCTCATAACAGCCTCGTGGTAGGCAAGTGAGTGAGCCCCATCCCTTCTGCTGAAACCAGACACTTGTTAGATGTAATGATTATCTGCGCCATGACACTTCCCGAGTGTGAGGGGGTTTGTGGAGCGCGTTACTCTCATTTAGAACTCCTCTGTTAATTAGGAAGCCCTCAGATTTCCTTGACTGCAGGTCACTAGCGACAGCTCATGCTTCTGATGCTTTGCCTGTGACAGTTGTTGGGCTGCCCTTCCAGGAACTGGCAGGGTTGTCCAGACTCTGACAGTGTCAGAGAACTCGGTCTCCACAGCCGATTCACAGGAAGTTACAGGAAGGTCGCACAGTCTGTTTCCCCATAGCCTCGAAGCCTCAAGGAATCTAGAGCTGAAATCTAAAATCTAAATCTGGAGCTGAAAAGAACTCCAGTTTCAGATCTCTCTGTTTTCTCCAGCCCTCTTCCTTGAACCCCTCTTTCCCCTCCCCTGCCTCTCTCACCTCTGCCCCTCCCCCTACTGTCAACCTCTACCATAGAAAATGGACACACTTTTGAGAAAGGGAACTCAGAGTTAGAGACAGTCCCTCTGCTTTTCACTGAACCAGCAGCGATTGTGGAACAGAAACTGGCCCCCACCCCAGCTCCCCCTCCCTCCCTCTCTCTCTCTCACACACACAGTGGTCAGCAGGGGTACCTGTGAGGTTGAAGTCAAGTCTGTACTTCTAGCACGCCTCACGCGGTTTCCTCTTAAGGGGAGGGGGACTTTGGAGGGGCGGAGAATATGGAAAGGAAGGGAAGAAAGCTTAGCAGTTCAATCAACACCACATACGGGGCAGAGGTTAGAGGACCCTGCCCTTGGAAGAGCTCAGGGTAGGGTGCAGACATGCAGGGAGACGGAGCACTGCCTCTGGCCGTGTGCATGTGAATTTGTATACTCTAAATCCAATTGAGGTCTTCATGTCTCCAGCTTAGGACACGGTCACAGTGAACTGGTGTTTTGGCTTGAAGAGGTAAAACTGCATACACTGGTCCCAAACAAGGCAGGCACTGTGGGAGGCACAAGCAAGGCAGGAGCCACAGCTGCCGGTTCTCTCAGTTCCCTCAAGAGCCTCCTGGCCTGAGGTTGCTGCACACGCACAGACCTCAGCCTTGCAGCCGCTACCTCAGGACATGCAGTGGCTTGAGAAGCTGCAGGGCGCTGCAG